>NC_092647.1:33134782-33157282 GCF_039555335.1 Amphiura filiformis
TTATCATTATGATGTTATCTTCAGTCGATAACAGTCTTATGCTGTAATTATGGTGTTGCCTTCGGTAGATAGCAGTACTGTATGTATCATTATGCTGTTATCCTCAGTAAATAGCAGTCTGTATGTTGTCAGTATGGTGTTATCTTCAGTAGATAGCAGTCTGTATGTTGTCATTATGGTGCTATCTTCAGTAGATAGCAGTCTGTGTGTTGTCATTATGGCGCTATCGTCAGTAGATAGCAGTCTGTATGTTGTCATTATGGTGTTATCTTCAGTAGATAGATATGTTGTCCTTATGGTGTTATCGTCAGTAGATAGCAGTCCGTATGTTGTAATTATGGTGTTATATTCAGTCGATAACAGTCTTATGCTGTAATTATGGTGTTGCCTTCAGTAGATAACAGCCTGTATGTTGTCATTATGGTGCTATTTTCAGTAGATGGCAATCCTGTATATTGTCATTATGGTGTTATCTCTTAGAGTAAATAAGCAGTCTGTGTGTTGTCAGTATGGTGTCTTCTTCCGTAGATAGCAGTCTGTATGTTATCATTATGGCGCTATCCTCAGTAAATAGCAGTCTGTATGTTGTCAGTATGGTGTTATCTTCAGTAGATAGCAGTCTGTATGTTATCATTATGGTGCTATCTTCAGTAGATAGCAGTCTGTATGTTGTCATTATGGCGCTATCGTTAGTAGATAGCAGTCTGTATGTTGTCATTATGGTGTTATCTTCAGTAGATAGCAGTCTGTATGTTGTCCTTATGGTGTTATCTTCAGTAGATAGCAGCCTGTATGTTGTCATGTTGGTGTTATCTTCAGTAGATAGCAGTTTGTATGTTGTCATTATGGGGCTATCTTCAGTAAATAAGCAGTCTATATGTTGTCATTATGGTGCTATCTTCAGTAGATAGCAGTCTGTATTTTGTCATTATGATGTTATTTTTTAGTAGATAACAGTCTGTATGTTGTCATTATGGTGTTATCGTAAGCAGCCTGTATGTTGTCTTTACAGTATTATCTTCAGTATATAGCAGTCTGTATGTTGTCATTATGGTGTTAGCATCAGTAGATAGCAGTCTGTATGTTGTCAATATGGTGCTATCGTCAGTAGATAGCAGTCTGTATGTTGTCATTATGGTGTTATCTTCTGTTAGATAGCAGCCTGTATGTTGTCATTTTGGTGTTATCTTCAGTAAATAGCAGTCTATATGTTGTCATTATGGTGCTATCTTCAGTAGATAGCAGTCTGTATGTTGTCATTATGATGTTATTTTTAGTAGATAACAGTCTGTATGTTGTCATTATGGTGTTTATAGCAGCCTGTATGTTGTCATTACAGTATTATCTTCAGTATATAGCAGTCTGTATGTTGTCATTATGGTGCTATCGTCAGTAGATAGCAGTCTGTATGTTGTCATTATGGTGTTATTGTCAGTATATAGCAGTCTGTATGTTGTCATTATGGTGTTATCTTCAGTAGATAGCAGTCTGTATGTTGTCATTATGGTGCTATCGTCAGTAGATAGCAGTCTGTATGTTGTCATTATGGTGTTATCGTCAGTAGATAGCAGCCTGTATGTTGTCAGTATGGTGTTATCTTCAGTAGATAGCAGTCTGTATGTTGTCATCGTCATGAAGCAACCTGTAATATTTATCATATGGTTTATCTTCAGTAGATAGCAGTCTCTTATGTTGTCATTATGGTGTTATCTTCAGTAGATAGCAGCCTGTATGTTGTCATTATGGTGTTATCTTCAGTAGATAGTAGTCTGTATGTTGTCATTATGGTGTTATCTTCAGTAGATAGCAATCTGTATGTTGTCATTATGAGTGTTATCTTCAGTAGATAGTACCTGTATATTGTCATTATGGTATTATCTTCAGTGAAGATAACAGTCATAATACAACATACAGACTGCTATCTATCTGACGATAACACCATAATGACAATATACAAACTGCTATCTACTGAAGATAACACCATAATGACAACATACAGACTAGCTATCTACTGAAGATAACTGTATAATGACAACATACAGACTGCTATCTACTGGTGATATATATTCATAGATGATTCAACAACATACAGACTGCTATCTACTGAAGATAACACCATATGACAACATACAGACTGTCTTATCTACTGAAGATAACACCATAATGACAACAGTACAGACTGCTATCTACTGAAGATAACACCATAATGACAACATACAGACTGCTATCTACTGAAGATAGCACCATAATGACAACATACAGCCTGCTAACTACTGAAGATAACACCATAATGACAACATATGACTGTTATCTTACTGAGTGATATGATACATACAGTTGTCATTACTGACGATAACACCATAATGACAACATACAGACTGCTATCTACTGAAGATGCATTCATAATGACAACATACAGACTGCTATGTATAATCACTGACGATAACACCCTGATACAGTCATGACAATATAGCAGACTGCTATCTACTGAAGATAGTGGGCACCATAATGATAACATGACTTATTACAGTATAACACCATCTGACAACATGAAGACTAGCAGCACCATAATGATAACATACAGACTGCTATCTACTGAAGATAACACCATAATGACAACATACAGACTGCTATCTACTGAAGATAACACCATAATGACAACATACAGACTGCTATGATAATACCATAATAACAACATACAACTGCTATTTCACTGAAGATAGCACCATAATGACAGACTCGTGCTATCTACTGAAGATAACACATGACAACATACAGACTGCAATATCTACAGACACCATACGAGACTGCTATATACTGAGATAGCACCATAATGATAACCCTGACACAGACTGCTATTTACTGAAGATAACACCATAATGACAACATACAGACTGCTATCTTCAGTATATAGCAGTCTGTATGTTGTCATTATGGTGCTATCGTCAGTAGATACAGTCTGTATGTTGTCATTATGGTGCTATCGTCAGTAGATAGCAGTCTGTATGTTGTCATTATGGTGCTATCGTCAGTAGAGGTTAAATACCACTAATAGGCCTGGGCGATACATTGAAATACGACGAGTAACTATTTGTTTTCATGGCATTCGAAAAGACTGCATTAAAATCGCTGAAATTGATTAAGTTATATAGCCAAAAAGTACTTTTTAGAGTTTGATGCTTCAAAATGGTACATTTTCTCTCATTATATGACATTTTTGTTGTAATAGTACCAAACTATTCGCCCTATCATATTGTAACTTTCAGCTTCGAGGGCGCACTGTCATTTTAAGGTGTTTACGGTTCAGTGCGTTAAAACAAAAAAGTCTCAGGTCAACCTGTGTTGAATTTTTGATCATTTGGCATCTAAATCATATAGTTTCACCTGCTATTAGTGGCATTGAACTGTGAGAGTTCTGAATATGAGAAAATTCCACCCGAAATTAAGCATTTTCCCATTGAAACCCGTGTAATACATAATTAGTGGTATTTAACTTAGATAGCAGTCTGTATGTTGTCATTATGGTGCTATCGTCAGCATGGTCAGTAGATAGCAGTCTGTGTGTTGTCATTATGGTGCTATCGTCAGTAGATAGCAGTCTGTATGTTGTCATTATGGTGTTATCGTAGCAGCCTGTATATGTTGTCATTATAGTATTATCCTCAGTAGATAGTAGTCTGTATGTTGTCATTATGGTGTTATCGTCAGTAGATAGCAGTCTGTATGTTGTCATTATGGTGTTATCTTCTGTAGATAGCAATCTGTATGTTGTCATTATGGTGTTATCTTCAGTAGATAGCAATCTGTATGTTGTCATTACGGTGTTATCTTCTGTAGATGGCAGTCTGTATGTTGTCATTATGGTGTTATATTCAGTAGATGGTAGTCTGTATGTTGTCATTATGGTGCTATCGTCAGTAGATAGCAGTCTGTATGTTGTCATTATGGTGCTATCGACAGTAGATAGCAGTCTGTATGTTGTCATTATGGTGCTATCGTCAGTATATAGCAGTCTGTATGTTGTCATTATGGTGCTATCGACAGTAGATAGCAGTCTGTATGTTGTCAGTATGGTGTTATCTTCAGTAGATAGCAGTCTGTATGTTGTCATTATGGTGCTATCGACAGTAGATAGCAGTCTGTATGTTGTCATTATGGTGCTATCGTCAGTAGATAGCAGTCTGTATGTTGTCATTATGGTGCTATCGTCAGTAGATAGCAGTCTGTATGTTGTCATTATGGTGTATTCTTATTCAATGGGTGCGTCTTGTAAAGAATTCACGTAATTTGATTGGTTTTCTGGTGTATAATATCTCACAATAGCTGATAGTGATATTAGTCACGTAACGGCGGCACGCTTGTTGCTCCTCAATGATCACGCGATAATGCGTTCGCGTAATACACGTGCGAGAACTAAGAACGCGATTCGGCGGCTTAGATGTTCGTGATGGTTTCGTTCATTTAAGGTAGCTGTGTACTCTCAGACATGCATGCAGTAAAAGTGCAATAACTTTGTAATTATTCACGCAAGACATATAAAAGTTACATTTTTATAAAGGCAAGACATTAGTGAATCTTAATATAAATATAGATTTGGTGTAAAACAACAGTTATGAAAAAATGACAAAAAATGAGTTTTTGGCAATATTTGTTAGGTACATCATAACAAAAAACACTCTTTCCAAAATATTTTATTTTGTTTTTATCTCAATCTTAAGGCTCCATTCCAAAAACGTTTTTTTTATTTTTTTGATATTGGTCTTATTTTTTGAGATATTGACCATATAAAGGCATCAAAATGAACTTTTAAAATTCACAAACGCCTATTTGCACAAAATGATGCCTAAAATCGGAAATAGACCAAAATATAAAAAATGGGAAAACCGTTTCTTGAATCGATCATGCTTCTTACGGTGGTCATATTTGCTTACCTATAGATGCTGTATTTATTGAGTTATCGTGTACCTAAATCGTGATTTTACCGAGAAAATGAACATTGAAATAATGGCCGTTGAAGTTTAAAGTGGTCACATTTTGCACTTTCATCGAATCTCACAGGAGAATGCGGGAGTTTTCGTTTTTCTACCTCACATTACATGAACATCGGGTAAATCCACGGCCCCTTGAGAAGTTTGAGCGCAATCCATTCATAACTTGATATTTAAATCGGGGAAAGAACTTGAAAACCCACATTTTATCAGCTAAAACGGAGCCATTTGACCACTAGGTTCTTGTGAAACCAGTGCTTCCGCGGTGTTTCCATAAGACGCGCCGCGCATGCAGATAAGCGTCGCGTATGCGTAGCGTATTTGTGCGTTAACAAATTGCGAGATACGCAACGCGATGCGTTGTTGCGCGCGTGTACCCTGATGGTACAACAAAGATTTTCTTTCCTTTTCAATTTCAAGCACGAGTGGAATAGTGAAATAAAATCCTTAAAATTTGCAGTTGGAGTTTACAAATCTGGATTTTCATTCCTTGTATTTATAAAAAACATAACAATGTACAAACATATCAAAAAAACCCTCAATTTTGCGAAAGAAACAATGTCTAGAGTACACAGCTGCCTTAAAACAACGGGGATATCCTCACAAAAGTAACTTTATTTTTATCTGAAAAAACGCAGTTTTTCTCGCAAAAATTACATTAAAACTGAATAAGAATGAGAATGATAGGATTTTGTCTTTTGCCTATCCAATATCGTGTCATAATGGATGGGCTGGCCAATATTTTGAGTAGTGGATGCCGGCGCAGCCGGTATCCATTACGATATATTGGATAGGCAAAAGACAAAATCCTATATTTTATTCTCTAAATCTTCAATAGATAGCAGCCTGTATGTTGTCATTATGGTTCTATCTTCAGTAGATAGCAGTCTGTTTGTTGTCATTATGGTGTTATCTTCAGTAGATAGCAGTCTGTATGTTGTCATTATGATGTTATCTTCAGTAGATAGCTGTCTGTATGTTGTCATTATGGTGCTATCCTCAGTAAATAGCAGTATTGTATGTTTGTCAGTATGGTGTTATCTTCAGTAGATTACATGGAGCCTGTATGTTGTCATTATGGTGTTATCTTCAGTAGATAGCAGCCTGTATGTTGTCATTATGGTTCTATCTTCAGTAGATAGCAGTCTGTTTGTTGTCATTATGGTGTTATCTTCAATAGATAGCTGTCTGTATGTTGTCATTATGGTGTTATCTTCAGTAAATAGCAGTCTGTATGTAGATAGCAGTCTGTATGTTGTCATTATGGTGTTATCTTCAGTAGATAGCAGTCTGTATGTTGTTATTATGGTGTTATCTTCAGATAGCAGTCTGTATGTTGTCAATATGGTGTTATCTTCAGTAGATAGCAGCCTGTATGTTGTCATTATGGTGTTATCTTCAGTAGATAGTAGTCTGTATGTTGTCATTATGGTGTTATCTTCAGTAGATAGTAGTATGTATGTTGTCATTATGGTGTTATCTTCAGTAGATAGCAGTTTGTATATTGTCATTATGGTGCTATCTTCTGTATCTTCAGTAGATAGCAGTCTGTATGTTGTCAGTATGGTGTTATCTTCAGCAGATAGCTCTCTGTATGTTGTCATTATAGTATTATCTACCAAAACACGTTGCAAAACGTAAAAGGGGCCAAGTTTAAAAACCTTTCCTGTGTGGCTTTTCACCCTTTTTTAAACTTGGTCCCATTCAGTAAAGTGGTACCGTAATAACATGAAGAATGAGTCCTAATTTCTACATGCAGCAATTAGGTTTAAGACTGCTCGAAAGCGGTGCAATATGACGTAGGCTATGTATATCAAAAAGATTTGAAGGTTTATGTTTCATTATATTGCGTGTTCATAAAGAGTAGTAGAGTATTATATATACTTAGCAAATTGACTGTCTGTCAACCTGTTACATATTATAGGCCCTACATCTGTACATAAGGCGCAGGATCGCACAAGACGATGAAGAATTTAACAAAGTGAGTATTTGCTACTTTTGCTTAAATCAAAATACATTATAACGTCTTTACGGACAAACTTCAATCAAGCACGAACATTAATTAATTTACTCTACAAAATGAACACTGACAACTAAGAAAACAAACAAGTAGCCTAAAGATGACTTCGTATGGGTCTTTAGAAACTTTCATAAATGGGACCAAGTTTTAAAAAGGGTGAAAAGTCACACAGGAAAGATTTTTTAAACTTGGCCCCTTATTACGTTTTGAAACGTGTTTTGGTAGATATTAATTCTTTTATTGAGGTAAAAAGATATTGCGCGGTAAGTGGTTCCTTGTAGCCATGCGAGGCGAAGTAGTTGGATATCCATATTTCGCGGTTAATGGTTCTTAGTAGCCCTGCGGGGCAAACTAGTTGATATCCATATTTCGCGACGAGTGGTTTTTTGAAGCTTCGAGGGGCAAACTAGTTGGATATCCATATTTGGCGGTTAGCAGTTCTTTGTAGCCCTGCGGGGCAAACTTGTTGGATATCCATATTTCGCGATTTGTGGTTCTTTTAGACTTGCGGGGCAAACTAGTTGATATCCATATTTCGCGATGAGTGGTTTTTTACAGCTTCGAGGGGAAACTAGTTGGATATCCATATTTCGCGGTTAGCAGTTTTTTGTAGCCCTGCGGGGGGCCTATGTTCGATATCCTCATTTCGCGGTTAGTGGTTTTTAAACGACCCGTAACCACCCCAATCAGCTGCATGTATCGTGCACAAATTATGATCCGAGACTATTTCATTTGACACGGTTGTATGGATTTCAAAAGATCGGTCCTATAATAGATATCGATTAGAGAATTACAGCAAGAGACTCTGAGGATGCCGTAATCCTCTTGACCATCAACCAATCAGATAGACATATTTCAGAAATATATTCGTAGAGTTGAAACTTGTTTAACTCTGCAAATATATATTTCAAGTAATCTCGTTTCACATTTAGCAGCACTTTGGCTTGCAAGAAAGCCACGAAGGGGCGGTAATGCCCTGGGGTAATGCTAATATACGATTTCAGTCAATTGTCAATTTCAGTGTATTATTGGAGCAACTATACGATTTTGGTCAACTATTTGGCTATTCTTTGCCCAAAATTATGAAATATATATCAGTAACAACTCTTATGAGGGTTTTCGAGTAATTTTAACGAAATAATGAGGTAAAATAAAAGAAAACCCACTTACAATTTGGGACTTAACTGCTTAACCGCTTAACTGTGGTGTTCAAGGGAATTAAAATATCACAATTAACATGTTTAATTCAAAATCGTTGTCCTACAAGCACATGTTAAATGGCTCGATTCACATTAGGTATAAGTTGGGACATTGTCAGATTGTGGTTAATACAAACAATAAGGTTGAAAATGAATTTAAAAGATCGTCTATTTGTAGCTTTATGACACTGAATAGACCAAATATCTGCCTCTGACAAAAAAATGTTTTCCATGTGATTTGTTTTTGTAACGAGTATGTCATTTCAAAAAGAAAGAAAAAAAAGGCGGATATTACTTTTTAAAAACTCAACACATTACTATTAATAGGCCTATAATTATAATTATAATTATAATGTTATACTTGATTAGATAACAATTAGCCATGTGTTTGATAATTACAGAAAATAAAATATGCAAAATTGCTTCTCAAAGCAAATTAAATTACCGGGAATATGATTGTATGGTGTTAAAGTATGCAGTTTAAAGTGAATTGTAAACAAAATGTGAAAAAAGAAATGGACCTCTTGCATTATATGACCACTGGGGTCACTTATATTCAATTGCTCCTCCTGGTCATCCTCCACCGCAAATTATGCTAATTGTATACCAATTATTCAAATGTTAATAATTTTTTACAACATTTATTATGCTTACTGTATTGGTCTCATCACAAGCTTTAGTTTGACACCAAATTTAACTACATAGGCTGTATGAACCCCAAAATGTTACATCTCCACTTAAAACGCATGGCCACTTATTGACTTATTTATTTCTTTATTAACTTATTAATTTATTTATTCATTTTTATTTTACAGACATTAAATCATGACAGTAGTTCAACATTGAGTTTACCTATTATTGTATTGACTACGTTAAAGAAATTCTCTAAATTTTGCTTACCTAGGTCAACGGGCAATACTTGTTAACAGTCAAGTAACGCTGTGAATTGTAGAAATATATCTTTCTCCGGTTCATAGTTTTATATTCGAAGCCGCATATATTTTGACGACCAAAAAGTATTCGAAGCCGAATATTCGCCTTCGAATATACACTTTGAACCGGCCTTAGCCGCTATCCGAACCATAAACACATGCATTATCAGACAACGAGTGTTCCATTTCCTCATAGCTTCTCACGTTGTACGTTGTAGGTGTTATTATTTCGAATTATAATTATTTAGGGAGAGTGTTTTAGGATTTTGTTAGAAAAGGGATGATTGTTGATCATGTTTATTTTATTGTTGTATGTATTTTCCTGTCATTTCCTGCAAACCTAATAAAGATATTTTGATAATTGAAAATAGTCTGTATCATAAATCGTAGAGGTTGAAAGAGTCAACAAGCGTCAGAAATTATAATTTGCCATGGAACTTCGGTAATATTTTTAATGAAATATAACTGGATGTTAGGGTCTGCATGCATGGTATGCATAGTATGATGATATACAGACACTGACCTTTCCCTAAAACTATTAAGCAGCAAGTTGTGTATCACACCCATCATGGGTTCGAACCCTTTATTGTATTTTATTGTTAAACATGAATAGCGTGATTACTTATGAAACGAGCGGCAGCACACATATTTTGTTGTCATTATGGTGCTATCTTCAGTAGATAGCAGTCTGTATGTTGTCATTATGGTGTTATCTTCAGTAGATAGCAGTCTGTATGTTGTCATTATGGTGTTATCTTCAGTAGATAGCAGTCTGTATGTTGTCATTATGGTGATACCTTCAGTAGATAGCAGTTTGTATGTTGTCATTATGGTGTTATCATCGGTATATAGCAATATGTATGTTGTCATTATGGTGCTATCTTCAGTAGATAGCAGTCTGTATGTTGTCATTATGGTGTTATCTTCAGTAGATAGCAGTCTGTATGTTGTCATTATGGTGTTATCGTCAGTAGATAGCAGTCTGTATGTTGTCATTATGGTGTTATCTTCAGTAGATATCAGTATGTAAGTTGTCATTATGGTGCTATCGTCAGTAGATAGCAGTCTGTATGTTGTCATTATGGTGATACCTTCAGTAGATAGCAGTTTGTAAGCTGTCATTATGGTGTTATCATCGGTATATAGCAATATGTATGTTGTCATTATGGTGCTATCTTCCGTAGATAGCAGTCTGTATGTTGTCATTATGGTGTTATCTTCAGTAGATAGCAGTCTGTATGTTGTCATTATGGTGATACCTTCAGTAGATAGCAGTTTGTAAGCTGTCATTATGGTGTTATCATCGGTATATAGCAATATGTATGTTGTCATTATGGTGCTATCTTCAGTAGATAGCAGTCTGTATGTTGTCATTATGGTGTTATCTTCAGTAGATAGCAGTCTGTATGTTGTCATTATGGTGTTATCTTCAGTAGATAGCAGTCTGTATGTTGTCATTATGGTGATACCTTCAGTAGATAGCAGTTTGTAAGCTGTCATTATGGTGTTATCATCGGTATATAGCAATATGTATGTTGTCATTATGGTGCTATCTTCAGTAGATAGCAGTCTGTATGTTGTCATTATGGTGTTATCTTCAGTAGATAGCAGTCTGTATGTTGTCATTATGGTGTTATCGTCAGTAGATAGCAGTCTGTATGTTGTCATTATGGTGATACCTTCAGTAGATAGCAGTTTGTAAGCTGTCATTATGGTGTTATCATCGGTATATAGCAATATGTATGTTGTCATTATGGTGCTATCGTCAGTAGATAGCAGTCTGTATGTTGTCATTATGGTGATACCTTCAGTAGATAGCAGTTTGTATGTTGTCATTATGGTGTTATCATCGGTATATAGCAATATGTATGTTGTCATTATGGTGCTATCTTCAGTAGATAGCAGTCTGTATGTTGTCATTATGGTGTTATCTTCAGTAGATAGCAGTCTGTATGTTGTCATTATGGTTCTATCTGCAGTAGAGTAGATAGCAGTCTGTATGTTGTCAATATGATGCTATCTTCAGTAGATAGCAGTATTTTTACCCAAAAATGTCATTATTACAGAGGATATAACTTCCTCAAGGATCCTCCGTAGTAAATTTTAATCTTCTTCATTACGTAGCTGTGGGTTTGCCCATTTACTGTGGACATAAATGCATGCTGTGACACTGAGGACGAACCTTCTATACTTTTATGAAAAATCCATCTCTGCCGGCATTTCAAATGATGAAACTCACACATCGCAATAATTGTCTTTAACGCGGCTGTGTACTCTAGCCATTGTTTCTTTCTCAAAATTGAGTTTTTATGATATGTTTGTACCTTGTTATGTTTTTTATAAATACAAGGAATGAAAATCCAGATTTGTAAACTCCAACTGCAATATTTTAAGGATTTTATTTCACTATTCCACTCGTGTTTGAAATTGAAAAGAAAAGAAAATCCTTGTTGTACCAGCAAGGTACACGCGCGCAACAACTCATCGCGTTGCGTATCGCGCAATTTGTTAACGCACAAATACGCGACGCATACGCGACGCTTATCTGCATGCGCGGCGCATCTTATGGAAACACCACGGAAGCACTGATTTCACAAAAACCTAGTGGTCAAATGGCTCTGTTTTAGCTGATAAAATGTGGGTTTTTTCAAGTTCTTTCCCCCGATTTAAATATCAAGTTATGAATGGATTTCGCTCAAACTTCTCAAGGGGCTGTGGATTTACCCTGATGTTCACGTAATATAAGTTACAAAACGAAAACTGTCGCATTCTCCTGTGAGATTCGATGAAAGTGCAAAATGTGACCACTTTTAAACTTCAACGGCCATTATTTCAATGTTCATTTTCTCGGTAAAATGACGATTTAGGTACACGATAACTCAATAAATACAGCATCTATAGGTAAGCAAATATGATCATCGTAAAAAGCATGATCGACTCAAGAAACGGTTTTCTCATTTTTTTTTATATTTTGGTCTATTTCCGATTTGGGGCATCATTTTGTGCAAATAGGCGTTTTTGAATTTTAAAAAGTTCATTTTGATGCCTTATATGGTCAATATCTCAAAAAAATAAGGCCAATATCAAAAAAAACAAAAAACCGTTTTTGGAATGGAGCCTCAAGATTGAGCTAAAAACAAAATAAAATATTTTGGAAAGAATGTTTTTTGTTATGATGTACCTAATAAATATTGCCAAAACTCACTTTTTGTGATTTTCTTCAAAATTGTTGTTTTTACCCCAAATCTGTATTTATATTAAGATTTATTGATGTCTTGCCTTCATAAAAATGTATACTTTTATATGTTTTGCGCGAATAATTACAAAGTTATTGCACTTTTACTACATGCATGTCTGAGAGTACACAGCCACCTTAAAACTGCCGCCAAATAAAGAATAGTTTAAGGTCACTCAAGCGTAGCAAATCATTTATTCCATACAAGGATTGCTTCGTAACATCATAAATAAACGATAGATATTGACTGTTTAGTAGAAGTAAGAACAGGACACAGCAAATATTATATACTGCATAAGATTTTCAAATAACTTTGTTTTGAACGGTTAGTACAGATTCAAAATAGGTAGCTTTGTCAAAACTTGGAATTCACCATTTTTACGCAATCCTCTCTACTTGAAACGTCCAATATTTAAAATCTAAAAAATCTGAGAAACCTAAATATATGTAGAACTTAAAATGCAAAACAATAAATGTGACCAATAGAATAGCCGTTCATACTTAACTAGTTCCATCTTTTCCGGTATAAATCATTCTTATGTAGGTAGCAGTCTGTATGTTGTCATCATGGTTTTATTTTCAGCAGATAGCAGTCTGTATGTTGTCATTATGGTGGTATCATCAGTAGATAGCAGTCTGTACGTTGTCATTATGGTGTTATCTACAGTAGATAGTAGTCTGTATGTTGTCATTATGGTGTTATCATCAGTAGATAGCAGTCTGTATGTTGCGTTGTCATTATGGTGTTATCTTCAGTAGATCGGAGTCTGTATGTTGTCAATATGATGCTATGTTCAGTAGGTAGCAGTCTGTATGTTGTCATTATGGTGTTATCTTCAGTAGATGGCAGTCTGTAGGTTGTCATTATGGTGTTATCTTTAGTAGATAGCAGTCTTTATTTTGTAAAAAATGGTGTTTTAAATGAACTATGACGTTTTAAACATGAGAAACTGATGATTTCTTCTGTACCTTTTAACACATAAAAGAATAGGAACTTGATTTAGTGGTGTGATCCATCAAGGGTTCTTCGTCTTCTTAGCCAACACTTGCAAATTGCCTATTATAGGCGTGCATATAAATGCTATAAACAAGCACTATATGGACGAGGCAATAGAGTCGAACCCCAACTGCCACCAGAACTGCTACAGCAACAACATCTTCAACCACATTATCCAATAAAAAACGATGGCAAATCATTGGTTGCAGAAGCAATTAATGAAGGCCAAGAGAGAGTACGATTCAAAGAAGTTGAGTATGAGGCCGCACGTAAATCAATTGCCTTTAGCATGTTTAGGGGATTTATTTTCGCAGACAATTTTATTTATTTATTTATTACATTTGGCAAAAAGCACAGGCAATACCCAATAGTGCTCAAAGAGCACTAAATTAAAGGGAAGCCCTACAAACAAAGCGAACAAAAATAAACTGAAAAGCAAAAAAAGATATTGGAGGGTTTTAACTGCAGCCTTGAAAACGGACAAGGTGGGACAACAGACAACATTTTCTGGTAGCTCATTTCATAACATAGGACCAAGGTGGAAGAAACTTTGACAAAGTGTGAGACGGCTGAAAGGTGGGTAGAGAGCTCAGGGAATGGTTACATCTTGAGTTGGAACGCGAATGAGGTGTGAATACATTAGGAGCAGATGAAAGGCCGGCAAGAATTTTGAACACATGGCGCATCGTAAAGGAGTCGCGACGGGCCTCAAGAGAGGGGATGTTAGTTTGGGAAAGGATGCTGTCATGATCCAGGTCCCAAGATTGTAATATGACGCGGCAGGCAAACCTCTGAACAGATTCCAGGCGGTCGGTTTGGGTTTTGGTGAGTGTGTGCCAGGTTGAGCTGCTGTACTCAAGAGCTGGACGGACCAGAGAAGTGTACAAGGTGCGACGAAGATGTTGAGGAGCAAGGTGGAAGTTTCTATGTATCATGCCAATCATCCGACGAGCCTTCTTACAAAGGACATCAATGTGAATGTTCCAATTTAATTTACTAGAAATGTGAATGCCAAGGAAGGTGATGTCTGTCACTCTATCAATGGGTTGGTTGTTAAGTTGTAAAAGAAGGTCCGGGTAGGGGTTGATTTTGGTGGAGATAATCATGGTTTTGGTTTTCTTAGCAATGGCTTGAAGTAGATTGCAAGCAAACCAATCGGAGATTTTGGTGATGTCCTCTTGAAAGTCGGCTAAGTCCTGATGGTTGTTGATTGGCTTGCACAAAGTCGTGTCATCCGCATATAGAACTAATTTGCTACCCGCAGAAAATGGGATGAGAGATATGTTGTTGATAAAAAGCAAGAAATGAAGGGGCCCCAGGACAGACCCCTGGGGAACCCCAGAAACAACGGGAACAAGACGAGAGGAACACCCATGGACGGCAACACACTGGTACCTGTCTGTAAGGTAAGAATTAACCCATGACAGCAGTTGACCAGATATGCTAAAAGCAGAAGCAAAAGTCTGTGTGGCACTTTATTGAAGGCTTTCGCCAGATCGTAAAGGGCAACCACGACATCTTTGCGGGCTTCAACGGCATTGTGCCAGTCTAAGATGGCTGTAAGAAGGGCATCTGTGGTAGATGAATTTGGAAGGAATCCAAATTGTCTCTCAGTGAGCAGATTGAATTCTTGAAGGTGGGAGAGAATATGTTTATGAATAACTTTCTCTAAAATCTTGGAAATGATGGGCTGGAGAGAGATGGGACGGTAATTTGTAATGGACTTTTTGTCCCCAGATTTGAAAAATAGGAATGACGCGGCATATTTTCCAAGCAGAGGGACCCTGCCAGAAGACAAGGAAAGATTGAAAATATAGGTAAGAATTGAGAGACGGTGATGGCGGTACCTTTTAAGCATGGCACCCGAGATACCATCAATACCAGCAGCAGAGGAAGATTTCCGGAGAAGGATGAGATCAAATACATCCTCAACAGTACAAACTGCACTGGAAAGAGTCCCTGGAGGATGGTAAATACTGGATGGAGTTTGAGAAATATCAACGCCGTCAGGATTGAAACATTCAGCACAAAATTGATTGAAAAGATTGGCAATGTCTTAGGGATTATCAGCAATAACGTCATTGTATTGCATGGTATCAGGAATGGATGGGCGACCAGGTAAGGACTTCACATATCCCCAAAAACGCTTACTGGGAGAATCGCCATCAGCAAGGGAAGTAAGATAGAATGTTTAGCTCGCTTAAGCAGGTTGGACAATCTATTTCTAAGGTGCTTGTACTTTACATAGATATCTTCCCGCTTAGTGGATTTCCATTTCTTGAACAATTGTGACGTGTCATGTCAAAAGGAGACACTTTTGGGCAGGATCGTAAATGGAGAAATAGCCAAAAATCTACCCGGGGTGATTTTTTCACAATTTGGGTTTCTTACGAATTTGTGATGTTAATAATGTTAAAAATATTGGCCAATAGTTTCAGACCGGAATATAACTGGCATCTTGTATTTTTTGAGACATTTTTCAAGGTAATTCCTACTCTCACCATTGTCAATAATATTTTTAAAGGCTGATATCTCAATTTCCAATTTTATAATACCATAACTTACGAACTCAATATCTTCGCTTAGGAATGTCCGATTTCATTGGGGAAAACGGCGTTGTGGAGCAAAATATCTCTATATTTAAGATAGGTAAAACCCTCAAAATTGATAACCTGCCCAAAAGTGTCTCCTTTTGACATGACACGTCACAATTGATGTTTCTTTCTAATTAACTTACGGAGGTCACCAGTTAACCAAGGTGGATTTTTGGCTTTACAACGAATAGTTTTCTGGGGGATACACTCAGTCATAGTTTGCATAAAAAAGTCATGAAAACATATCCAGGCACTTTCAATGTCTAAGTTATGGTCTAACTGAAATGAAGACAACAATGAGTTAGGTTTCTCCCAGTCCGCATCAGAATATTTCCATACTGACCGGGGAATAGGTTTGGAGCTGTTTGGCTTGAAGTTAGCACTAAAATGTAATATGGCATTGTGGCAGGACCCAAAAAAGTGGGAAAGGTGTTGAAGCTCACTAATTTGAGTATCATCATTACAATAAATATGATCAAGAATTTGTGATCGGAGTCTGGTTATTCCAGTGGGAGATGCCGAAAGAGAAGAACGTGTACTTGATTGCTGACGGTGTTGGCCTTATTTAAACAGGTTAAAGCCAACACCGTCAGAAATTTTGAGTGCAAGCTGGATCCAAGACTTTCGGAAACTTTTGTGCATAATAATATTATTAATACAAGCCTTAACGGTAGACTAGGCCTATGATTGGAAAATAACACTTTGAAGTTAATTCTACAAATCATGTACTTTGAAAACTTGCTTGATTTATTGTTGTTAATGAGTTATGTACGTTTTACAAAAGTGTTGTTGTTTCAGCCCTTTTACTACATAACTCAAGAACCACAGGACTTACAAAAGTATATCTGTAATATTTCTTTCCACATAGGCCAGCATGCTTATCCCTATTCAAATTCAAATTCAAATTGATTTATTTCCATAAACACATATAAAAATTCTATTTATAACCCTAATCCTAAGGGTTGGTGGTATTGTGGTCCATATGTTAAGCGGCGATGTACGCGAGTATATCGTTTAAAAAAAGTCAAACATCAAACAATAGGGTATGTTTGACAGGACCTTGAAAACCCTAAGGGCTGTACAATACTTTTGAGCCTGGGGTGGGTAAAATTGGGGAGGGGGGGGTCAAGAACTTTTGCATGTAAATAAAGTTTTTTTAAAGCGCGATTATTCCTCTTTCGGGTCCTCATTACGGTACAGTTTTAAAATGCCCTATAGGTTTCACTGTTTTTCTGAAAATTATTCGCCATTTGAGTGTTGAGATCTTTTGGGACAATCTGTATAGGACCCCGTCGTTATATATATAGTTGCTACGTTTTTAAAACTTGTTTTATCTATGTTCTCAGTGAGAACGTACGTACTGTGCACTGAATTATAATTGAAAGCCTTAAGGTGGTATTTACACCTTTGATAAATTTAGATATTTTTGCATTTTCTCAAACAATTATAAAACACTGGTAACGAAAGTTATGTATAATATAGTAAGGATCCAGTTACTACATTGGAATTTCAGTGACTCAAGACAAGCGGTACGTTATTTATGATAAGAAAAGAGGTACCGCCAGAACGTATCCCATTTCTTAACATAATAAACCACTTGTCTTGAATCACTGAAATTTCAGTGAAGTAATTGGATTCCTTGCCCCCATAATATACATATAACTTTTGTTACCAGTGTCTAGTTATTTTTTGAGAAAAATGCAAAATTAGTCACAAAATTTATCAGGGGGTGTTGTACCACCTTAAATGACATCAGGCCTCAGCGTGTGATCAAATATATATAACATGTACAATTCAGTATAATAGTAAATTGCAGAGCAATGAAGCATAAAAATACAAAACATGAACTTTGACTGAAGTTCGTTCAATTGTTGCGTTAACCTTGAAAATATGAGGCAGACATACGTGTAAAACGTGAATACTGCCAACTTGTGACAATTGATTTTTTCACTAATTACATTTAGGACAGCAACATTGGATTTACGCATGCGCTGAAATAGGGAGAAATCTGATTGGTTGAGCCGAGCTTACACACACCCTCACTCTGTTGTTCTGGCGAATTTGTGATAGTTTGGCAAATGACTGAAAACAGCAAAGTTGGACACTATGAAAGTCGTCATTATATTTAAGAGAGATTCGGACCATAAGCTATTTATAAGTGGTATTAAGAGCAGCATTGTTTTTGAAATAAATTTACCAGGTCATGTAATGTAGTTTATACATAATATCAAGTTGGTCAGAAGAATATGTTGGTTCAAGAAAAGAACTACATGCATCTATACCCTTTTTTGCCGGGATATTAGTGTACAGGGCTGAAACATCCATAGTGCAAAGCATGGTGTTAGGCGCAAGGGGCCCATATCAATATGTATGCTGTCATTATGATGTAATCTTCAGTAGATAGCATTCTGTATGTTGTCATTATGGTGTTATCTTCAGTAGATAGCAGTCTGCATGTTGTCATTATGGTGTTATATTCAGTAGATAATAGTCTGTATGTTGTCATTATGGTGTTATCTTCAGTAGATAGCAGTCTGTATGTTGTCATTATGGTGCTATCTTCAGTAGATATCAGCCTGTATGTTGTCATTATGGTGCTATCTTCAGTAGATATCAGTCTGTATGTTGTCGTTATGATGTTAATATTGTTGTGAATTTGGGTAAAAGGCGATTTTGGCCTTGAGTCATTACGGCTCGTAACACTTTCTAATTCATGTCTCTTTGCTATGCTTTAAGTTACGGACCCGTTTATGTTTGTTTTTTACGGGCCTAAGAAAGTAAAGACAATAGATCTTATAAATGTTATAATGTGCCCGTAAAACGATTTAAAAAATACCTTAATGGGCTCGTAAAAGGCATAAAAAACGCAACCTTAGCAGGCCTGTAAAAACGTAGAAATGATATCTTAATGGGCTCGTAAAAGCAAAGAAAATATACCTTAATTGTGATTAATTTATCTTGTCTTTACTTTTACATTAATCAGCATTAAGGTATATTTTCTTTGTTACATTTTACGGTCCCTGTTATGCCTCTATTCTTTGCTTTTACGGGCCCGTTAAGGTATGTTTTTATGGGCCCCAAAAGACCACGGGCCCGGGGGTGAAGCACCTTCTTACCAGCGGTACTGTGGACAACTAGGTGACTAAGGGAAGGGGAAGAGGTGCAAAGCCCAAGTTTTGCGGAGTGTCTCACCCATAACGCTGTCACTGTCATGAAAATAAATAAAGGGGTTGGGGTAACTTGGTGGAAGATTGTACAAAGTAAATCCTGCTAAGACCTGGCCTGGGATGGTGGTAAACACAAATTCAGCTTTCCAGAAGCAAGAGACCTAATAAAAACAACCTGTTTTGGATCGCGGGACCGCGGTGGTATTTGGGTATAGTTCCTGCCTGGTACGAACACAGTAGATATTACTGAATTAAAGCAGTGAACGAGAGGCAATCATTTGTTTGACTGAAATTAACTATGTCTTTATCCAATTGTATAAGACATGAACATATGACATAAACAAAATATAAAATAGTTATGATTTAATAACCTTAATGTTAATGCAAACTGTGGAAGATAGTGAACTAACATTGCCTGTAAGTCATGTAAAGCCTGAAAAGCCATCACATGTCTACATTCGACGAAATGGCGAGGAAAGGTGGTGGCACGCTAACAATCAATAATACGATCTAGATGAGGTGTGTCAGACAGTGTAAAATTTATGGATTATACTCGTACTTCCGCTTTCTGGTATGGACGCTATTATGGCGATGGGTGTTTTGCACCATTTATATCTTATATCTTAGGAAGAGGCATCAAACAAAAAAGGTTTTATATTTGAAATGAGTTATCTTTGGGCTCTCTGCGTAAGTGTTCAGGTCCCTTAGTGCCTGGAAATAATTCCCAGTATGGCGGTGGTCATGATCCTGGTCACGTATGATGAAAATGCTCATTCCATAGGTTGAAAGGTGAAGCCTCAGTGGCAGTTGGCCGGGATTATGAGTTTCCTTTCTCTTGACTTTATGGCCTTCTCTCCCCTGATTTTCACTCTTTCTTTCCACATAGGCCAGCATGCATAGGTTGTCCCTAACCCTAATGCATGGTTGGTGGTATTGCGGCCCATTCTGCATTATGGTTGAACAGAGAAATTAAGCGGTCCGCGGGGTGCCACTTGTATTTCGAGGTAGATTCATCCTCAATGACCTGGCGAGCTGCCCTGGGATGGTGGTAAACACAACTTCAGCTTTTCCAGAAGCAAGAGACCTAATGAAAACAACCTGTTTTGGCATCATGGGACCGCGGTGCTATTTAGGTATAGTTTCTGGTACGAACACAGTAGATATTACTGAATTGAAGCAGTGAACATAATAAAAAAATATAAATAGAGTTAGAATTTAATAACCTTTAATATTAACACAATAGGGGCAATCATTTGTTTGACCGAAATTAACTCTGTTTTCATCCAATTATCTAAGACATGAACATAATAAAAAAATATAAAATAGTTAGAATTTAATAACCTTAATATTAACACAATATGGGGCAATCATTTGTTTGACTGAAATTAACTCTGTTTTCATCCAATTATCTAAGACATGAACATAATAAAAAAATATAAAATAGTTAGAATTTAATAACCTTAATATTAACACAATATGGGGCAATCATTTGTTTGACCGAAATTAACTCTGTTTTCATCCAATTATCTAAGACATGAACATAATAAAAAAAAATTAAAATAGTTACAAATAATAACCTTAATATTAACACAAAGTGCGGAAGGTAGAGAACTAACATTGCCTGTAAGTTATGTACAGACAAAAAAAGCCATCACTTGTCCACATTAGAAGGAACGGTGAGGAAAGGTGGTGGCACGCTAACAATCAATCACATGATCCAGATGAGGTGTTCCACGAATTTTGCAAAGTTACTACAATACACACAAAAATAAAGATCACTGTTATGTAACATTCTTTTGTTTTTGTTACTATAAATATTAAACCGGTTTCTTGAAATGATTATGAATGTTTCAATCTTAATCATCTGTGCACAGAGAGAATTTGGAATACTAGAAAGTATTTTATGACAAAACATGTACATGTACTAGTTTAGATTTTCACAATCTCAGTTTGTGGATACAATGTTTTCCTTGTCACACGTTGTCGTCGGATGTAGAATTCAGATGTTGGCTTAATTCAGATGCCACAAGTTCATATGCGTGTCTTGATGTAGACCAGTTAGATCGTCACAGACATCATACTCTCAATGAGAAGAACCATTCAAAGTGCCACACTTTTACGGACGAAATATTACAATTTGACATCCAAAACAACTACCCAGTAGTTAGGAGGAAAGCTCTGCTTTCATGACACGAATGTCAGCTTATAAAGATGATAACAACTCCAGCACCACTATCCTGGCAAAGTATTTGGCTACAACAAGTTACACTGGCGAGGCAGCGCAGCAGTTGAGAAAATTCTGTTTTAACTTTCATAAAGAAATGCAAACATGCAGCCCTGTCTATACTATTCCTGCACATGGATTTAGCGCATTTACATGGAGTACAACAATTTAGGTGTCAACCCTCCTCTGTCTTGTATTTGAATGCCCAGACCAGATATCTCCCACTCCTGAACAAGGGACCAACTCATTTGCATAACAATCTGAACCCTATGTGTAGAAGCTAAGAAAATCTGACTATCAATAAGAAGAATCATGATGCATGACTACTTGTCATAAACAACCAGCTCACTTTAAGGTGAGAAAAACATAAATCCTATTGGCCTAAAGTTATCCAAGAGGGAAAATCCATATACCATCATGACAGTCATTATGATGTTATCTTCAATAGATAGCAGCATGTATGTTGTCATTATGGTGCTATCTTCAGTAGATGGCGGTCTGTATGTTGTCATTATGGTGTTACCTTCAGTATATAGCAGTCTGTATGTTGTCATTATGGTGCTATCTTCAGTAGATAGCATGCTGTATGTTGTCATTACGGTGTTATCTTCAATAGATAGCAGTCTGTATGTTGTCATTATGGTGTTATCTTCAGTAGATAGCGGTCTGTATGTTGTCATTATGGTTTTACACTAGGAACAGCCAATGTCCAGAAATAGGTAGTTTTTGTCCAGGTCTGTCCAGGGCTGTCCAAGGAGGGGATTATCTGAGGAGGTTTTGTGTCCAGGAATGTACAGAAAGCCAAAAGCAAAGCAATTTGTACAGGTTTGACCAGGTTTGTCCAGGCTTGTCCAGAAAATGGATCAAGGATAGTAACCTTGAGATACCATTTTCATTACATGCATTACAGCCTATTGTGATAGGTGACAAAACAAAAGAATGGCATGGATTTAAGCATGTAATTGAATTATTCTCAGCCGACTGGTTACATACTACTAGACAGTCTCCATCTGAATCTGTGGTTGCTGGGTAAACAACACTAATTCTTTGTGTTGGTTAGGCTGAGTTCACATAGAAGTATACGGTATACGGTATTCGCTATACGAAATACGCTCATTCGATCAGGCTTAGTTCATATAGGAGT
>NC_092647.1:33159782-33187282 GCF_039555335.1 Amphiura filiformis
AATGCTTAGTACTTCATTTCACCTCGAGATTGGTAGTGAAGTCGGCTTATTTACTCAGGTACTGCAAGGATGCCAACATACCGCCCTTGTACTCATGTGTATACGCTCTACATGATGAGGTTAGCATAATATGCACTTACATAGCCACTTACATCACTACCAAACTCAAGGTAAAACAAAAGTATATACTCAAAGTAGTGTAATGCTTTCAACAAGTGTTTGAATATGAATTTTGCCCAAAATCCTGATAGGCTCATTACAAAAAGGCATTTCAGAAAGAAATAGCTATCTTGCTTCATTTATTATCTTTGCCAAAGTGGTTTAAAACATGCATATTAAAGGACCAATTTGCAGTGCAAGACAATTTTTAAATAATGTACAACTTCAAAGGTTTGCCATGCTCTCAGAAATAAGGTACCGAACAGTGTAGTGGTTGCATGGGGTTCACTCAAGCATATCGATATACCGGTCCCCTTGCCTTTGTTAATAAACATTGAGGTCAACTGATCTATACAGCAATGATTCCGTTTTCGTTTAGTGTGCGTGACCTTGAATCTCCTAATATCTCTTGCAAGCTTATTGGGCCATTCGTTTTAAAATCCACACTACCCCTGTGGAAGATTTTGTAAATATCTTCAACTGGTACCTTCTCCCTTCTCATTAAATTGCATTTGCTTCCAATGTATGACCGAATTCTTTTAAACTTAAAACTATCTTTGTGAGCTTCTTTCAGCATATGCTCCCGGAAGAGAAGGATTGAGATCTTCTTCCGCTAAGACTCTGCTTAGTCAGCATAGGGCACATAGAGCAGCTGGTTTAAATACCTTCTCTGTCTCTGGCCCGAGGGAATGGAACAAACTCCCTAAAGCCATCAGAGAGTCTCCATCAATTCCAGTTTTCAGAAAAACTCACCTTTTCAGTTAGCTTCTTTCTTGTTCCTTCTGTCTTTCTTTTTTTATTCCACCCTTTCTCTCCTTGTTCAGCGCTTTGATAAATTTTAAAGGCACTTTATAAATATCTTTATGTATATGTATGTACAGGGGGGTATGAATTTCAAATGGAATTAGCCCATTAACCAACTTCTTTTGAAACTCACCCTCTCTCTGTGGAAGATTCATGTCAAATCTTTTTCAGAGGGTGTATGAAATTCAAATAGCTACCTAATGTGCTAATTCTATTTGAAATTCATACTCCCCCTGTGGAAGATATTTCCATAATCTTCCACAGGGGTAGTGTGGATTTTAAATGGAATAACCCATTACTTCATGTAGTGAAAATTGATGTTTTATATCGAATTGTTGTATTCTTACTTAAAACACTGTAACCAACATAATGATATGTATTGAAATAATTATTGACGTATTTTTATTATTTATAATGATTATTATATTAATGACAATTATATATTGCTTACACTCTTCGTTTCAAAGCTTTTAAATTTATTTATGTATACTGAATTAATAAATTGTCTATATTAATAGATTTACTAAATCTTAAATGCATGATTAGTGTAGTTAATAAATGTAGTTTCTTCTGAAGCAAATAAAAACGGTAGACATGGTAGATAAAATGCTGCAACACGAATACAGGACCAATGTAATTACAGAACCTACTCCATATTCCATAAAAATACAGAACTAACTTTTTTTTTTAAAAAGATATCCTATTTTGCCAAATGAAATATAGCTTAATTTTAATCCTTTAATTCTAACTGGAAATTAATAAAAGTCCAAATTTATTGTTTTTGGCACGGTTGTTTGATGGGATCATTTATTTAGTATTTCAAATAAAACATCACGTACAACCAAATTTTATGCTTAAACAGCTAAATGTGATATCATGCTAAAATATACAGATGCTTTTGAGTCATTCTCAACTTTGATTTCCCATCTTTTACAAAATTATTATAGCTTTTTCGGATATAAAATGTATCTATTAATAACAAAATTGGTGGCGCTATTTAGTTAGTGGAAAGTACTCTTCCAAGCTTTTAAAACAGATAATTCCGTTTATTGTTTGATGAAATATGTTTATAAAATTTCCTTGTTGCTTGTTTCACCTATTCCAGCTGTTTTAATGGCAGTATTAATCACCTACCCATTGCAAATAAATAAATATAATGTAGGATAAATAGCGCCATGTATAGTTTGCATTTAGTTAATAATAAAGCCAATTCTATATGCATCAAACAACCGTGTTTGCAATTTGAGGAAAGTGGGCCAAACACATGCAATTTTGCACAATTTCTTACAATTGCAGTTACAAAATTCAAAGACTTGGCACAAGTCTAAGCATTCAAAATTGAGTATAGGCTTTGTGAGTTTGCTCATAAAGTATGTAAAGTATGCTAGTGGTTAAACGAATGCCATGTATTAATGACAAAATAAGACATTTTACATGAATCTGTAATTTCTCTACTGAAGATGCCCCACTAAAACCGGAACAAAATATGCTCGTCCCCGACCCCCCTCCCTTGATTTCGGAATATGTTTGAAGGTGGACGGCCATGATTTGAACAATAGGCAACATCAGAGACTAGTGTTGTTTACCCTGCACCTGGATGCCCAACAATATGCAACATCAGAGACTAGTGTTGTTTTCCCTGCATCTGGATGCCCAACAATATACAATATCAAGATACTCATGTTGTCTTTCCTACGCCCAGTAATATGCAACATCAGAGACAAGTGTCGTTTTTCCTGCATCTGGATATCCACTAATGTGTAACATCAGAGACTAATGTTGTTTTTCCTATGCCATGATGCCCAACAATATCATGATATACAACATCAGAGACTAGTGTTGTTTTCCCTGCACCTGGATGCCCAACAATATGCAACATCAAGATACTCATGTTGTTTTTCCTACGCCAGAATGCCCAGCAATATGCAACATTAAAGACTAGTGTTGTTTTTCCAGCATCTGGATGTGCAACAATGTGCTACGTCAGAGACTAGTGTTGTTTTTCCTATGCCATGATGCCCAACAATATCATGATATGCAACATCAGAGACTAGTGTTGTTTTTCCTACCCCTGGATGCCCAACAATATGCAACATCAGAGACTAGTGTTGTTTTTCCTACACCTGGATGCCCATCAATGTGCAACATCAGAGACTAGTGTTGTTTTTCCAGCATCTGGATGTCCAACAATATGCAACATCAGAGACTAGTGTTGTTTTTCCTACCCCTGGATGCCCAACAATATGCAACATCAGAGACTAGTGTTGTTTTTCCTACACCAGGATGTCCATCAATGTGCAACATCAGAGACTAGTGTTGTTTTCCCTGCACCTGGATGCCCAACAATGTGCAACATCAGAGACTAGTGTTGCTTTCCCTACACCTGGAAGCCCAGCAATATGCAACATCAGAGACTAGTGGGTTTTTTCCTGCATCTGGATGTCCAACAATGAGCAACATCAGAGACTAGTGTTGTTTTCCCTACACCTGGATGCCCAACAATGTGCAACATCAGAGACTAGTGTTGCTTTCCCTACACCTGGAAGCCCAGCAATATGCAACATCAGAGACTAGTGTTGTTTTTCCATTCATCTGGATGCCCAACAATGAGCAACATCAGAGACTAGTGTTGTTTTCCCTACACCTGGATGCCCAACAATGTGCAACATCAGAGACTAGTGTTGCTTTCCCTACACCTGGAAGCCCAGCAATATGCAACATCAGAGACTAGTGGGTTTTTTCCTGCATCTGGATGTCCAACAATATGCAACATCAGAAACTACTGTTTTGCCTACACCTGGATGGCCAACAAGATACAACATCAGAGACTAGTGTTGTTTTTCCTACACCAGGATGTCCATCAATGTGCAACATCAGAGACTAGTGTTGTTTCTCCCTACACCTGGATGCCCAACAATGTGCAACATCAGAGACTAGTGTTGTTTTTCCTACACCAGGATGCCCAACAATATGCAACATCAGAGACTAGTGGTTTTTTTTTCCTGCATCTGGATGTCCAACAATATGCAACATCAGAAACTACTGTTTTTCCTACACCTGGATGCCCAACAAGATGCAACATCAGAGACTAGTGTTGTTTTTCCTACACCAGGATGTCCATCAATGTGCAACATCAGAGACTAGTGTTGTTTTTCCATTCATCTGGATGCCCAACAATGAGCAACATCAGAGACTAGTGTTGTTTTCCCTACACCTGGATGCCCAACAATGTGCAACATCAGAGACTAGTGTTGCTTTCCCTACACCTGGAAGCCCAGCAATATGCAACATCAGAGACTAGTGGGTTTTTTTCCTGCATCTGGATGTCCAACAATATGCAACATCAGAAACTACTGTTTTTCCTACACCTGGATGGCCAACAAGATACAACATCAGAGACTAGTGTTGTTTTTCCTACACCAGGATGTCCATCAATGTGCAACATCAGAGACTAGTGTTGTTTCTCCCTACACCTGGATGCCCGACAATGTGCAACATCAGAGACTAGTGTTGTTTTTCCTACACCTGGATGCCCAACAATATGCAACATCAGAGACTAGTGGGTTTTTTTTCCTGCATCTGGATGTCCAACAATATGCAACATCAGAAACTACTGTTTTTCCTACACCTGGATGCCCAACAAGATGCAACATCAGAGACTAGTGTTGTTTTTCCTACACCAGGATGTCCATCAATGTGCAACATCAGAGACTAGTGTTGTTTCTCCCTACACCTGGATGCCCAACAATGTGCAACATCAGAGACTAGTGTTGTTTTTCCTACACCTGGATGCCCAACAATGTGCAACATCAGAGACTAGTGTTGTTTTTCCTACACCAGGATGCCCAACAATGTGCAACATTAGAGACTAGTGTTGTTTTTCCCTACACCTGGATGCCCAACAATGTGCAACATCAGAGACTAGTGCTCTTTTCCCTACACCTGGAAGCCCAGCAATATGCAACATCAGAGACTAGTGTTGTTTTTCATACACCTGGATGCCCAACAATGTGCAACATCAGAGACTAGTGTTGTTTTCCTACACCTGGATGCCAAACAATGTGCAACATCAGAGACTAGTGTGGTTTTTCCTACACCAGGATGCCCAACAATATGCAACATCAGTGGCCCTTTAACAGATGTGTTGAATTGTTCTTTTGAGGAGGGAATTGTGCCACACCAGTGGAAATCTGCCATTGTTGTCCCCATTCCAAAGCAACACCCGCCCAGCATTGATAAAATGAGGCCTATATCACTTACTGATATTTTTGCCAAGGTTGCCGAAGGGTTTGTGGCAAAATGGATTGTGTATGATATTGAACCATACATAGATATTAATCAATTTGGGAATGTCAGTGGTATATCAACATCCCATTACCTGATCAATCTTGTGCACACACTTTTCCAAGGTTCAGACAAACGCAACAATGTAGGAACGGTAGTCCTCACGGACTTCTCCAAGGCATTTGACCTGGTAAACCACAATATAGCTGTTGAAAAGTTGATTGCTTTGGGGGTCCGGGGGGCTATCGTTCCTTGGGTTTGCAGTTTCCTCAATAATCGCACTCAGTGTGTGAGATATAACCAAACCTTATCTGAGTATGCCCCCTTGTGTGCTGGTGTCCCGCAAGGTACCAAACTTGGTCCCATCATTTTCCAGGCTGTCATCAACGACGCTGCTGAAGGTTGCAGTTCTCACTACTGGAAATATGTCGACGATCTCACATTCGTTGAGAACCGTGCGTGTAGTGAGAAAGGCAACCTTCAGTCTGCTCTTGATGACTTCCTGGACTGGTCTGTAAGTAACCACCTGAAACTCAACCCTGACAAATGTCAAGCCATTCAAATCTGTTTCATGAGAAACCCACCTTCTCATCCCATTCTGAAGATAGGCCATTCATTGCTTTCTTTTGTTTCGTCTGCCAAAGTCCTGGGCATCTTCATACAGCAAGATCTTAAATGGGATGCCCAGGTGGATCACATGTGCAAGTGTGCTAACAAACGCCTCTTCATGCTCCGTTCTCTGAAACGTTTTGGTTTCAACGTTTCGGAGCTGACCACAGTTTACGTTGGTTACATACGTCCCCTGTTGGAATACTCTGATGCCATTTGGCATTCATCGCTCACTGTGAAACAATCAAATACACTTGAAAAAAAAAAAAAAGGGCATGTAGAATCATTTTGGGTGTTAATTATATTTCGTATGATAATGCAGTTAGTGTATGTAAGCTAGACTCTCTCTCTGCCAGGAGGAACAACACTCGCTTAAGTTCGCGCAATCGCTTGCTAAATCAGAGCGTACCAACATGTTGCTCCCTCCTAGTAGAAGTGAAGTCCATGGAAGACAGCTGAGAAATGCAACCCATATCTCCAAATTGCGTGCACGCACAAGCAGATTTGCTGAAAGCCCCATTCCCTACTACATTAATCTGTTGAATAAGCAGTAGTAGCTTGTGTGCTGGTGGCTTCCCATTGTGCCCTTTTGCATCTCTCTGCTGTTTTTCCATGCCAAGTTGTTTTTTGGTTTTTTTTGCTTTATAATTATGTGTATTTGATTTCTTTCATAATATTTGTTTATTGTCTCTTGTATAATGCAATTCGGCCGTTTGGCCGCGATGTTGTGCAGGTTAATAAAATCATATCATATCAGAGACTAGTGTTGTTTTTCCTACACCTGGATGCCCAACAATGTGCAACATCAGAGACTAGTGTTGTTTTTCCTACACCAGGATGCCCAACAATATGCAACATCAGAGACTAGTGTTGTTTTTCCTACACCTGGATGCCCAACAATGTGCAACATCAGAGACTAGTGTTGTTTTTCCTACACCAGGATGCCCAACAATATGCAACATCAGAGACTAGTGTTGTTTTTCCTACACCAGGATGCCCAGCAATGTGCAACATCAGAGACTTGTGTTGTTTTCCCTGCACCTGGATGCCCAACAATGTGCAACATCAGAGATTCATGTTGTTTTTCCTGCACCTGAATACCAAACTACTGTATGGTAGTCTCCCAACCGTTTCACGTGGTTATAGAAATCATCGAACTTTGAATGGGATTAATAGAGTTTTCTGTGGAATAAATTTTATTTAAAAAGGGAATACTATGGGAACACATTTTTATTATTATTCCATCCCCAAATTTGCCCTCTCCATACACTCCTGATGACAGTAGCATTATAATTTGTAAATTTCGCGGATGCACAAGTGGACCTCATTCACATCAGTGGTGTGTGGCTTCCCTATACGAATTGTGCACCAATTTTAATAGATTAAATCTCAATTTATACCACAGGTATATATATAAAAAAGAGGCGTACAGTTCTATCAAAGAGTTCCTTCAGGATATAAAGGAATACTGTTCTTAACTAATTTTAACAAAGAATAAATGTTTTCAGTCGAGTCGGTTTGTAGTTGAAATCTACAATTTAATTTGTTTAACGATACTATATAGTATAATAACAGGTTTATTACTTGCTACGTTGCGTCTGGTCTGGTACCATCAGACTTCCATCAGTTTTTATTTATTTGAAGTCTCCAGATGGATCCGGTTATTTTCAGAAACTAAGATTGCCAAAACCCGTAATGGTTGTTGTTAAAAACACAAATGCGAGAATCTGCAGTAACGACAGCGGCTCATATTCTGAAGATTACAGTAACCTTATCGATACACGTATCACTCCCGGTATCACTACTTTGGAGTTATATCGCTAGTAGTTCCTATTACCCAACGCTATTTTTAAACTCTCTTCTTTTGAATAACCAAACAATTCATAGTCCATTTTATAATATTCTTGTACTTTCAAAATTAAATCTATTGGCACTTTGGCGTATTCTTGTTGCAGTCTATCTACCGCTGCAGAACCATGTACTTCCGGGAATTGCACTACATTCTCCACGCCCAATCTTTTGATGATCGTTGGACCATCATAGGCTAGAGTTTCAAAATGGCCGATATAATCGTACTGTATTCTACAAGGAGACGTGAACGAGCTATATGGTAGCCAATGATCTTTCATTTGGTCCATTTTAACATCTGGTCCAAGATTTAAAATAAATTTGATGAATTCCACAAATGTGAAATCTGTATTCCGACGTTTAGGTGGGTCGCCTTTTCTGGCAACGTTTGTAATTTGGGCGCCGAATCGTCTTTCCCATGCCGCCTTCTCGGGGCCGTCACGAAACTTATCCAAGTAGGCAGAAAGAACTCGGGCTAGTGGCTCTCGAACAAAAGTAACTTTCTTATAATCCCGCCACCTTCTCGTAACTTCTGCAGGTGATTTGATTTCATCTAATTTAACAAACCGTCTCTTTGTTTGCCCGACTTGATTATGATAGAGCTCTATCATTATACCTTTCCATGTTGTGCACGCAATCTTTGGTACAAAACAAAACAAGAATTTGAATTTATCGCTGATGATGAAATGGACAGTTGAAGCCCACGAAACGGCGGGAAGAGAGCGGGCTTGGTTGAGACGATTACACGCGCCGTTGAGGTGAGTTTTACGGTGCTGTTGAACTTCGTCAAAGTCGTATTCTATCTGAGTATACGACACGTTTGCTGCATTGTCCTGAAAAAAAAAGAACAATTTGCAATTTGAAATAAAACCCAAGTTGATACATAGTACCCAAAATGATACATAGTATCCAAAATGATACATAGTATCTTCTTGGAGCATAAAAGAGAGCTTAGTTCAATTTCTTTCTTTGAACATATTTTTAATATATTTGTATATTTTACCCAAGTCTTGATCATGTAGAATCGAGTGGATACAGATTGGGGCGGCCTCACTAGAGTGAGGCCGGGTTATGCACTCATACCTAAAAGCTAGTATCCTACTACACATTTGAGTGGACACCAGAGTAGGGCAGCCCTACTAGAGTGAGACCGGTTTACGCTCTCATACCTAACAGCTCTCCTACACTTTTGAGTGGACCAGAGTGGGCAGCCGTACTAGAGTGAGACCGGTTTAGGCTCTCATACCTAACAGCTCTCCTACACTTTTGAGTGGATGCAGCATGCAGAGTGGGCGACCCCACTGGGGTAAGACCGGCCGGCGGCCGCTCCAGAACCTAAAAGCTCTCCTATACTTTTGAGTGGACCAGAGTGGGCAGCCCTACTAGAGTGAGACCGGTTTACGCTCTCATACCAAAAAGCTCCCCTACATAAACTATTTGAGTGTCCCAGAGTGGGACAGCCCACCGTTTAGAGTGACACAGATTTACGCTCTCGTACCTAAAAGCTATTCTGAAGAAAGTGTAATTCCGCACGGCTATAAACAAAATCATACAATAATATTCAATACTTAGGCCCACATGACTTACTTGAATTATTTTCTTGCTTTTATCTACCAGAAGTTCGTTGGAGTCCTCCACAGTATTTGGATATGAAGGAATTTCTGCTGTGTGCCTGTTGTTAGAATGTATGTTGCGTGGAATTTCTTTCACGTTTTCTGAAAAATTAAGAATATAGGCTAATTATTACAAAACATAATTGCATCAAATATCACGAGATAAAAATATCCATAACTTTTCATCCATCCCACCATAAAATGTCATAAAATAATAAAGAAACTTTTATTGAATTCAACAAATTTGTATTGCTTTCTATTCGATTACCATTTTTCAAGATCTTGTATATCCCTTTTGTTCAAGTTTGTTTATTACTAATGCCCCCCCCCCCCTTGTTCAAACAACATTAATAAACCCCTACTACCCGACAACGGTATAGGCACATACCATCTGTGACATAGTATGATCCCTAATTGAGGCAGATATTTGATAAATAACTATATATGTTACTTATTTTGTTAACTCTTTATAATGTGTTCATGTTTAAAGTAGATTTTTGTTTCAATTATAATTATAATATAAAAGGATTCAAAGAGAAAGTTTAAAAGCTCACCCTTGTACAGAGTTAAAATTCAGGGGTGAGAAAGTGGACCTTCTCACACATTAAAGTGAGGAGATACATTCCTAAAATGACCATGTCCGCCACGACAGATGGTATGTTCAAAAGCAATGGTCATTTCAATCCTGATTTCTGGCTAATCTGACTAAATAATTATAAATGTGGTTTTGGCCAAGGAAATAAAATGTCAAAATATTATTAATTAGTCCTCTTCTTGACCAAGCCTTCCCCTGTCCAGGATTTAGACCATCTCAAGGGACACCACCCACTTTATTGGTGATCTGAATCATACAAGCCATATGATTCGTTGAAAGTTGATATCTAAACCTACTTGGAAGTTTGTGATTGGTCAGGAAAGCTTAGTACCAATTACTGTTAAGAAGCTTCCTATTGGATAAGATTAATTATCTGATTATTCCTTCATTTGTATGTAGGCCTATATGGAGAGATATTCCTCTTCTCTTCAGTCTAATCTACAACTTGACTCAGAAAACACCTAACTGAGGTGTTCGAAGAAGATTTTAAAACGACATCGAAATTTTTTTCGGAAATAAAATAGTTATGCTTAGAGATATAAACATCAATAAGTGTACTTGTGTGTTAGGCCTCGTATACATAGGCTGTTCCCTTGTGGTGTGTGCCCTTGTTCCGTGTTCACTTTTTCCCATGTGACCTGCCACACAGACAACGAACCGTAGCGGCCACTAAGCAAAACAAAGGTTCGTTGTCTGTGTGGCAGGTCACATGGGAAAAAGTGAACACGGAACAAGGGCACACGCCACAAGGGAACAGCCTAAGAATCCATAGGCCACGCTATTCATTCGTCACACATCATGCACTTCTAAAGTTGAGTGCCCCGGGTCTTGAAAAAGGGTCGTTGAATTTTGAAAAAATGGGTCACCAAAATTCTATATGTTGTTCAAAATTTGCCAAAATTACAATACATCATATAGGGATCATCCTTGTATTACCATGATCAGGCCCGTACGCAGGGGGGGGGGGGCGAATTTGCCAAAGTGTACCAAAAGTCCCAAAATTTCAGAATTTATCAAAGTGTACCAAAAGTCCCAAAATTTCAGAATTTGCGAGCGTATTTTTTGTCAAAAAAGGTCCAAATTTTGGAAAGAAATCTCACAAAATTGCCCCCCCTTGAAAAAAAAAAAGTCCACTTTGTCAAAATCAGTACCCCCAAAAAAATCCTGCGTACGGGCCTGACCATGATTACACTAACCTGTTTCCCCCGATTGATTATTTCGGATGACGAAGAAAGTTCCAAGGATGCTGACGACGAAAATGGGAATAGAAAGTAAATTTCTCTTCAATCTCATTGTGAATCTGAAATAAAATGCGTACAAGTATGTCAATATTTGTCATATTTGTCTTAGAATCTTAACCGCCAATACCTTTATGTATAAATTCAACCAAAGAAATAACAATTTGTGCACTTTTTGTGATGAGGAATCTGAAACAATTAAGCACATCCTCACAGAATGTAAAAAGCTGAAACCAATTTGGGTTCAGCTACAAACCTGGTTTTTACAAAAAGTTGGTATTCCTGTTACTTTAAATCAAAATCATATTCTTTTTGGAACAGACCTAAAAAAGAGTAATCATGCTGTAAATTGGATTATTATCTTAACCAAATTTTATATTTATAGAAGAAGATGTCAAAATTCGTCGCTCTCCTTTTTATAATCAAAAAAAAAATTGAAAATTACCACATTCTGGAAAGAATTATTTATCTAAAATACTTAAATTACCAAATATAGCAACGTAAATGGCAGGTTTGGAGGGGCCTATTTAATTAATGCATGCGATGATTTTTGTCTACACTATTTTATATTTGAGAATTTTGGTGTGATAAATTGTTTTGTCTGTTTGTTTTGTATTGTTGTTGTTTTGTGTTATATTAAAACCCGGTAGAGTTAGATATGTAATATGTTTAAGGAATGAACAGTTGATTTGCCGGAGAAAAAAAAAATAATAAAAAAATATTTGTCATACATGCATAGTCGTTATCTCTGTACAAGTTTGCTAAACATCGTGATTAAGGGGTCTAATAGCAACCTATTTCCATTTACTTTGTACCCTGTTGCATTAGCGCCAATCCGGCTTGATATGTGGGGTGGGGGGGGACAATAGACCTGAATTGGCAAAAAGTGGCTGAAAAGAACAAACCATCAGACATGAGACATACATTTTGGCCATGTCAGGGGCGGATCCAGTAATTTTCAATAGAGGGGGCGCCGAGCCACCGCCGCTGCCGCAGCGACTCGGCGCACACACAAATTCAGGCACCGTTCTACAAAAATACACAAAGTTAGGCGCCACTCTGCAAAAATGTCATGTCATTGTGAAAAATAATTCTTAGTGTGAGTACATGTGTAAAACCGATAGAAACTATAAAGTGAAATATGTAGATGCCCTATAGTACAGGAAATCGTGAAACTCGCTGGAGCTAAAACTAAAATACAAAATGTCCAACTGCGATTATTTTTGACATTTTTCTTTAATGAAAATGTGCAAAATACCGATATTTCACCACTAATTTGTCCCCAAAATCGATAACAAATTTCGTAAACAAATAACATATAGCCTATGACATATGCTGACCCATTTCATTTCTCAAACATGATAGTTTGTGTATGTATTTTGAAAACAGTAGCTATGACCGAGACCCCTTAAGTCTTCTTTTTCTTCTCCCCCTTTTTATTTTTGTATATAGGTGTCGGCCCAATATATTTATGTTTATAAAAATTCCTTTAAAAGGAACAGGACGAGCAAATGAGGATGTGTCAAGATAAAGGTGTAGTTATTTCATTGTTTGAACTGTTTCTATAATTCGCATCGATCATAATGAGTATGTTTTTACGTACCTCAAATGACAATGACTACGGTACTTAGCCCATGATCTTGCAATGAGACTGTACTCAGTGTATGGACAGTGTAGCCTATTTGTCTAATCATTTTGACTATTTAATTCTGACCATTGTGATTAAAACAGGCTTTCAGATTGGTGAGCTATTGTGTACCAAGTGATAAGACCGGGGACGTATAATAAAAATACACTGGATAATTCATGACAGCCTATTTACTGGCAAAAGGTGGGCCAAATAAATAGTTGATTCTTGAACACAATTTAAGCAGGAACCTTGAGGCAGAATTTGAATACATAATCCTGTAACGTTTACTTAGCCTAACAGTCAATGAACGTTCATTGTTAGCATAATGAGTAGCTTTGGGTATCCTATGTTTATGAAAAAAGTGTTTACAAACGAATAACATCTGTAATATACATATATACATCTACATACACTGAAAGTCTAATAGAAATGAAGGATAATGAACAATTACAGAACATTTATTGTTGATGTTAAAGTAGCTATGGGCATACAATGTTTACAAAATAAGAGCGCTAATGTTTTGTACGTGAAGTTAACGTCTTTGCTTGGGGATTTGCCATTTAGTCTAATGCCATTTGGTCTAATATCCATTTCGTCTACATCCATTTCGTCTACACCCATTTGGTCTATATCCACTACGTCCAATAATCATTTGGTCCTTTAACCACTTGGTCCGATAACCATTTGGTCCGATAACCATTTAGTCTAATAACCAATAAGTCTAAAACCATTTAGTCTAACAACCATTTAGTCTAATACCCATTTGGTCTATAACCAATAGGTCTAATAGCCATTTGGTCTAATACTCATTTGGTCTACAAACCATTTAGTCTTACAAGCATTTAGTTTATTAATAAATAGACGAAATGGTATTAGACTAACTTGTTATTAGACCATACGAGTATTAGACCTAACGGTTATTAGACCAAATGGGTATTAGACCAAATGGTTATTAAAGAAATATTAGACCAAATGGTTATTAGACTATATGGTTAGTAGACATACCGGTTATTAGACCAAACAATATTAGACTAAATAGACATTAGACTATATGATTATTAGACTACGTAGCAATTAGCCTTTCTGGTAATAGACCAATTGAATATAGACTAAACGGGAATTAGACCAAATGGTATTAGACCAAATGGCAATAGACCCTTTGCTTCATAGCTAGTTGTTAATATATCGAAAATGTTATGACTAGAGATTTACAATTTGATGACATTCAAAATAATTTAGTATTGAAGAATTTCAACAAATTACAGAATTTTCATTTGTTGACATAGTAGCAATATTGTTAACAATGTTGAAAATCATGTTCATAAGCGTAACATCCTCTATACATCTATTTATTAATGTTCATAAACGTATAACAATTTGTTACATCTATGTCTTAATGCTCATAAACGTAACATCCTCGATACATCTATGTATTAATGTTCATACATTTATTTCTATTTCAATGCTATTTTATCTCCGTGTTCTGACAATAAATTTGACCCGAATAACATTTGTAAGAGGTAGAAACCTATCAGGCGACGAGTGGCATGAAAGAGCCGACAACTTGTGACACCGCCCGGCCGTATGGCATTTTCCAATATACTCGCCCTTTCCAGATCCCTTAAGTACTCTCTTTAATTTACTCAAGGTTGTGTTTGTATAAATGAATTCAGTTACATAAACACAGCCTCGTGAAAAGGACATGTTGACATAAATTAATTGACTGTGTGGTTATAGTATCATTTTTTAGTATTTTGCCAGTATCAATAAAACTATAATGAGGCTATTAATGTAGCAGAACTGTACGTACACTCTGGCAATACCGCTAAATCTTAAAGAAATGAAAAATATCTGTTGCAATTTTCGGATTTGCATAAAAGTAATTCTAGTTCATCCAAGTTGTAAAACAATTTGGTAAGACAACTTTATAGCACTGTTTGAATATCAACATGTAGTAGTAATGACAGATTTAAATGTACACTATCGCCTCTGTAGTTTCCTGATTACATAGGTCAGCACGTTTATTTTATTTTTATTCTGCAACGCTGTGAGGAAATAATATGCCAAAACCCATCGCAATAAGGACGAAAAACGCTTTGCGTTTTTCGCCCAAAAAATACCGGTGTCAAATATCTCGTGCCCCATGGTCACCAGCTTAGGGTCTGAGTATTTTAGGACATTATAGAATGATTAAAACTGTAACGCCAGTTATCAGGACGATTTTACAATTTTGCCGTCCTTGAATTTTGCCCTTGTAGCTATTCAGTATCGAAGTTACGTAATGTTACTATGTCAACGAGATCACGCACTTGAGTAGTGAACCACGATCGAAACAATCACCACGCAAAGTATATGGCACTCGAAGGCATACCAAAATAGCGTGATCCGGTAACCAAGATAATTACGTAACCACTTCGATGGTGAATTACTGGTTTCCATCTGCCGGGCTGAAACAGGGAACTTCTATTATTATCGGGAATTGCCTGTCACACATGATCGCACACAAGGTCGTAGGCAATCGGTCGGACTTCATCTGCCCATAACTAGGCTACACCCAGAACATATTGACCCAGGTCAGCATACCGCCATATCCTTCCCGACATGCTCAGTAGCCAAGTCCGTAGAAGAGTGGATCCACACACTATGTACACAAATATACATTTGGCCACATTTTATGTAGTAGATAAAGGGTGAGAAACAGACCATTACCATAGATAATCGGTGTCTTGTTGAGGTATGGTTCGCATGTTAGTCGCTCGGAAGGCTTCCGAGCGACTAACATGCGAACCATACCTCAACAAGACACCGATTATCTATGGTGATGGTCTGTTTTGAACCGTTTATCTTACATATACGGCGAGCAAAAATAAACGAATTTGTTGTAAAAGTGTATTCATTTTCCAAAAAACAAAATGGAAAAAACTGATGTATTATTTTGTAAAAGTTGTGGGTTTTTTCCCAAAATAAAAACACCTCGAGATAGTGTAATCATGGTAGGTATTAATAGAAGGAGAATTCACGAACCCAGTTCCCTTTGTGCTATGATCGTTATGAGTCGATACTGAGCAATCAGGTATGAATGGTGCACTATCGATTTGCTAAGCTTCTTATCTATTGAGCTTGGCCGGTTATGAACCACCGTTATCGCGACTTCTAAGCAGAATGACGTAATTTTTACCCACAAAGCATTGTGGCCGTGACCATAAACAAAGGAAAACAATTTACTTCCGGTAATTTTATAACGCCAATATTTCTTATGGCCAAGCTTGGCGGATCATAGAAACAACATTGCCAGTCTTGGAAAACCTTTCCAAATCATTTCCACTGATTTGAAAGTCCCGCAGACACCCACCAGTATTACTAATCATGATCAGAAAAAATACATAACTTCACCGTAACTTTGGAAGGAAATGAGGGAATTCGATCAGGTTTTCGCTAGTAAATGAACTTGAACTTGGAAATACAATGACGCAATCGAAGATCATGTGACCGATGCAAAAGGGCACTAATACCATCCATTTCCGGTACGGATCACCTGGGGGGTCTGTTTAAATTAAATTTTAAAATAGATGATCGATATTGTCGCATAACGATCATAAACATCAAAGGCCGTGTTTGAGGGACTGCACTGATTAAATCCATTCAAGTGATGACTCGCGTTGAATAGCGTAATCGGCTTAACCCTATTGAGTGGATTAGGATTTTTCTGTGGAACCTCCTTCTATAATACCTACCATGGTGTAATATTCTTCCCATGTGTCCTGCGTGCGAGTCTATTTAATGACAAATGCAAGTGATTTAATCAAATCAATACAGAATTGATCTCAATTGACAATTGTAAACTGAGCTCGAAAAAAAGAAACTTATAATTTTTTCACAAGGTCATATCTTGAAATCCTGTCCATCAAATTGAACCAAAATTACACAGGTTTACTTCAATACTCTACTCTTAACACATGTCAGTAACCAAGCAGTTATCCAACTGACACAACATCAAAATGCACTGACATGGAACAGCTTCCTGGACCCCATTCACAGCCTAGCCCTGTTTCATGAAAAAAGTGCATGAAAAGCAGAAAGCAGCACCGTTTTATCATCTGTGCAAGGATCTTGTGTGCATTCTCGCAGATTTTTTGTGCTGGGTGCCAAATTTTGGGCTGTGAAAGTGGAGGAACTTCCAGGAAGCTGTCCCATGACAGTGCATTTTGCTGTTGTGTCAGTTGGACAACTGCTTGGTTACTGACATGTGTTTTGAGTAGAGTATTAAAGTAATCCTGTGTGTAATTTTGATTCATTTTGATTGACACTATTTTAAGATATGACCTTGTGATTCACAACTTGTGAAAAATTATAAGTTTCTTTTTGAGCTCAGTTTATTTGAAGTGGTTTGGTAGGTTATTCACTTGCTTTAATCCGCTGGAGTTTATTCACCCCGTGACCATTGTTATTCAAATAATTAATGAATAATGCAAATTATATGGACTACAATCTGTTTCAACACCATGAAATTTATATCTTAGAAAATGTGAGTATAAGCAGATATTTGAAAGACCTAGTAACGTTGTGTCCAATGGTGCTCCCCATTATGGGTAGGTCACAGTAAGGCTTTGCACCCCCAGCCTCTTGACTTGTAATGAGTACCGCAGGTTAGTTTGCGAAGCTCCCCTGGTCGGGTAGTATCAGAGAGTAGTTATTCTTGAGAGGGCACTCACCTCATTTGCATGGCAAAATTACCCGTCTCCTCTGCAGCCAATTTGGTTTCGCTCCATCGAAATCAAGCTGGTCACGGAGGAGACTACTTTCCTTTGTGTTTGTTCATTTGTGTATGGAGAGCCCTTCTTGGAGTCCGTTTGGACTCAGGCTACGCTCTCAGCTAGAGTCCGACGCTGCATTGTACTAGAAACACCTTCTCTGTGAACTCGCTAGAGCAAGGAAAATAAAAACTGGTTTCATTACTATCTGTTTTTGAGCTTTTTTGCAGGTCTGCGACCATGGTGTTACCACAACTGTCTTTGCGTCATTAACATGTGCTGGAGTCTAGCACAGGTCAACCAAAGTCCCGGATTTTAATAAGACAATAATGATTGACACACACACCAGGAAGTTTCTCATCCAAAAGAATGAGAAAATTTAAATTCTCACCATTTTGGCCGTTTCTCATCAAAATGTCCGTTTTCTCATTTTCTGGTAGGGTAAAACTCGTTTTAGGGGGTGTTTAAAAAGTTGGCCACACATGCGTATAGGCCTACATTATCATACTTGAGTGCCCCTCCCCCCTCCCCGGTGAAATTTGAGACTCATTTGGTCACCGTCCTAAGCGTCCTTGCCCACACGAGTCGCCCAGGAGTAGGCCCTACCCGGCATTATTAATTATTAGTGGTTAGCCTCCCTAAATACAGTCGCGTATCGTGTTGTCAATTATCGTTACTTGTGTCCATGGATATGACCCCATGTATAAGTAGTCTTCATAGAATTCACACAGTCTATGCCATGTCATTTACGGATACAAAGAGGATAATAATGTTGAGGGCGCCCACAAAATCTTACACCGTCTTACACAATGTTCCAAGGCAAAGTTCAGTTTAATATTTACTCATCGTACAAATACAGACGTTTTATTATGTGATGATGTTGCCTGGATGGGTGGACAGTTGTCACACTGTGGAAAAACAACAACCGGGAATCCGCATTCATTTACAAATAGCATTAAATTAGTATCACATAGTGGCCTCCGTGCAGTGGAAAACCTTAATTCTTTCATAAAAAAGAAATGAAAATGACAAAAAAAACCGGATCCACCTATACGCCTATAAAATGGGCACAGAAATTTGTCTCAAATATGAATGAATTTTAAGAAACATACGGGATATGATGAACCAATGACCTGACGCCATGATAGTAGGATCTATTAGTCGTTTTATATACAATGTATATACCGTGTTGTCATAATACCAATATTTGACATAATATATAACGAGTAATATTTAGTATTGTAAATATGCAGTTCATATGCACAAACGAACACTGATCTTTATGATATTCAGGTTGTTGTACATCTCATATAACATGTCATATATGAGGTCATATGTGTTGACCTTCTCCTATTGTATTTGTTCATCTGTGTATGGAGAGGATTAGCGCCATTAAAACTCCATCAGTATTTGGGCGTAGTTCAGTGAACTCACCAGATTGCTATTCCAAGTACTTTGATAAATACAGATAATAGGCCCTATGTATTAATGGGTCGAGGCGATTGCATTGAAAAACTAATAAATTATTCATAACAGTTACGTAATCAATCGATAGTGCGGACACTTTTCATTTACAAACCACCAAAATTCGTAATCTTTTAGCGTTGGAAAAGAAACCACGTGAATAGAGTGTCATGGCCCTGGTAGTATCCCGGGGGTTCTTGCCTAGCAGCTAATTTGCATGGGCCGTTGAGCGTTTTTGGGTTGGGCAAGGATAAAGGCAGATTCCCTTCTAAAAACCAATGGCAAGTTTATATACATGTACTGAGTTTACATTGAACGAAACGGTTACTTTTTATTTATGAATATTTACTTCGTTATGCTAATTAAAATTTAATTACTGTTATACGGACTGCAGGAGCCCTCTATAATTTTCTCTTGCCATGTAACATTTGCATTTAAATCGAGCTGTAAATGCATTTTTCCAAATAATAGTAACCAACTCAGATTCTACATGTATGTTGTGATCCTTTCCATAGTGTTTCTAGAATGTCCATGGTATTCCTTTTGTTTAGCTCGCTGCCCGAGACCGTTATCTTGAGCTATTGTGTTGATAACGGTCTCTGGGTAGCTAGCTACCTCCATTACTCTAGGTAATGGCATAGATGAACTCCTGGATGGGGCAGCTTTAATTAGCATGAGGCCGCATTGAAATGTAAATAGCGTATTGTTATTTAAATTTGTGCCCAGGCGTATTGAGGGCGACAGTCATGTTATCCAGACGGAGAATGGCTGCATATATGCCGGGCATGTCAATTTGCTGAGTGAAGGCTGATAATCACCTTTCTGTATATAGGTAATAAGCTAGTATATTTCGTGTACCAGTTGGTTATAACAAAAATTAGTATCATATTAAATGTATAAACTTTGAAATTTACATGAATTTGAAGAGCAGAGCTTCGAAATCTAGCTAAGTCAGGTGATGTGAAATTCTGCTGCGTGACTCCCTCTGCGTGGTAGAATTATATTCATAAAACATTGAATTTAACATATATCATGGGCAGCCAACCACGATTTATCAGCATTTAAAATATATGTTAATTAACAAAGATAAATAATAAAGAGTACAAATGGCAATTAACTAGTAAACAAGCCTGAAATCTTAAAATGTTGCCACGTGATTTCCCGAACACATGATATGCCAACATGTGACCACTATTCAGATTTACCGTAAATATTTGGAGTATGCTTGTACATCATGCACATACACTGTGTATTTCTTTACCTCCGTATAAAATCAATAATTCATGCTGGGAGCCAAGTAACATTCTGTCTGCTTAGTGCAGATTGTATTTTATTTCACTTGAGAGCATAATAGAAATACATAAAGACGAATAAGGCGCCATGATGGAAAGCTATGGAAGGTCAGGTCGGGTATCAAAGGTTATTTTAACTTCAAATACTACTTGTGTTTCACACCTTGCCTCTGTCACGTATTTCCTTCATATTATTGACCTCAAGTCCTAATTTTGACTTTGCTATTGCAAAATGTAATTTCATATCAAATTAGTAGACTTTCTTTGAAAAAACACATCACTGGTGCCTGATGGGAATACCCGTCCGCCATTTCATTAAACTGGATCGTATTCGCGTGATTTGTGCCCAGATGTATTGGGGGCGCACTATACTCTCATTGAACAGGCAAAGTTCGCAAAACTAACAACGTTGTTATTTGCCAATATTAATTAACATGATCCAAGGGGTCGAACACGAATTATTCATAACGAGCTATAACGGATCGATAACTGGCCTCACTTTCTAGCTAGTAAACCAGCCGAATTTTGCATAGATTTTGCGTTGCTAATAGAACAACCGTGAATTTAGTGTCACCCCCTTGGTAATGGTCGAGGCAACGAACCTCAAACAAAAGGAATACAATGGATAATCTGTGAATAGAAAAGGGCTAGACGTATATTACACGATAAATACAATTAAGGGTACTTGCCCATGAGTTTCATTCAGGGGCGTGTTTGAAAAACGGCACAGCGCATTAGTAAAAAGAATACAAAATACAAAAATTTTCACCGGGGTTCGAACCACTGCCAATTGCACTATGAATGCTAAAGATGCCTATACTGTGCCACGGTGACTGTGGTTAACATTCGGCGATTTTCAAAGATATACATATCAACACGTTTCTAGTGTATTGAAAATCCAATTTTTGTAGGAATACGGTCATAGAAAGACATATAACTCTACTTGTCTGTTTGTTTTTCATTTAATACAAATTAATTTTGATGAATTTAACTGGTACAACTCTTAGCACTCGTGATAAACGACGATTAATTTAGTAATAATAAAATGAAAACGCTGGGTCATTAACGACGTCATTTGTAATTTATGTCAAAACCTGGGGAGGACCACACACATCCGTGCTGCATGTATACGTGCGCAATCGATACTCAATGATCCAGACAATAGCGTTTGAATATACCGCCCTGCTTGACACATTTTGTCACTTGCGGGAAGATATACTATAGGCCTACCCTAATAGCTTACAATAGATACCCCACCGTAAATAGCTCTCTTCATTATCTCGCTGTGCTAGTTTATACGCGTAGTGTACGCACTTTTGAACCATATTTTGTTCAAAAATTATAGGAAGGGACTGTTTTCAGCTAAAATGTTGGTTATCAGCAGATGCTTAATGATACCGGGAAGTGTTGCAGAAAGGTAAGCGTACTCTTTATTTATTCAAAATATCACATATCAATGAATTTAAATTTGAAATCCAAAAAGGAAATGTCAGGTCAAAATTCTCACCTTAGAATTATTGTGAAATACAATCAAACCAAATTTAGGCTCCGCAAACAACGTCCAATTGCCATTGGTGTTTGCTACACATACATATAATAAATTATGATTTGGGGCTAATTTGAGAAGAGTTAATGCCTCGAGTTTCAAAATACACCGAGTGATGTTTTTTGATCAAAAACATCGACAATTCAAGACTCTGTATAAACAAATCAAGAATTTTCTGGGATAATTGCAACTAAGTACAATGAAAGTTATGATCTAACCTACCAGATGCATCATTAATTTCCTGACTATGATATTTAGTTGTGGGAAAAGATTGCTTTAATGTTTTGGCGGGATTATTTCCCGCCAAAAATTTCAACCAAAAAGAGCATGTAGCCTTAAATATCTTCCTGACCAGCCAGATCTGCGCATGGTCAAAGACGAGGATAGACGAGTATCAGACCGACGCAAACTGCCTTAGTCTCCACATCAGCCAGTTTGGTTCCGCCCTACACCACTGTACACAGGTAGCGTAACCTTTGTAGGAGACTCGGTCGATCCTCATCTCTCTCCATCGATTGTGACCTATACGCTGGCGAAGTTACGTAATAAATCGGATTAACTACCATAGCAATAGGTGAAAACAATTTTGAACATATCGCGCTGCACTACAAGCAGATTGAACTAGTCACCTGTGTATGTCTGCAATCATAGATTGAACACAATACTGGTCTTTTCAAAGATACTAATCTTACAGGTGCAAATGATCAGCATGATATGGTTCAATGCAGAGGTACCGCGTGAAAGTATCAGTGCAGCGCGGTATATTCAAAAATTGTTTTCAACTATTGCTATGGTAGTTAATCCGATTATTACGTAACTTCGCCATAGCGACATTGCCCTTATGAACTCACATCCGCCTGGCTGAAATCGACCAATTGTCCTTTGAATCTTTCTCTTTAGCCTGGTATAAAGCTAAAAAAGTATTCCAAATTAGCCCAGTAAAACATTTTAATTCACCTTGATTTTGGGCTGAAATAGTGAAACAGGGACAAAATTATGCCCCGCACCGGAATATTTTTCATCTGTGAGATCTGACTTACTAAAACGGTAGTGTATTTAAATATTGATACATTGATCATTTATAGAAAATGAGTCAAGGAAGACAATAATCCCATTTCAATTCCATAGGTCTTGAGTTATAAGGCCAATAATAATATCAATACGAAAGTTTCGTTCATTTTCTCAGGAAATATGACATTACTCTGTGTCACTCGATAGTGGGCACAACAATAAGGGAGTGTTCATTAATACTTTGGTAGGGGGGGCTGGTACACCTCAAATTTTTCGATCAAAACGTTTTTGACCCCCTCGATGGACCACTAAACTTTTTGACCCCCCTCTTTGACAGACAAAACTTTTATGACCCCCCCTTATCGTATAACAAACATACTTATTACTTAATAGTGTTGTTTCCAGTGGTGTGGTATCTGGGTCACATGTCATTGAGGGAGGCAAATGTTTGAAACATTCTCGGTGGGACAATTGCGCATGAAATACAAGCACAAGGAAATTGTCATACTTAATTTAGATTAGTCCCAAATCAGGGTGTTTATCTGATTTTACAGGGATAAATGAAACTTAGAGGATTTATTTGGAGGTTCATAGGCACATCAGCATAATTTGGATCCGTGGCTATTATGATAGTACAAAATAATACAAATGCGTGCGAACCGCCCAAAAAATTTAGCCATATAGAGGCTTGAATGGTCAAGTATTGTTAAAATTGGAACAAATGTAATATGCAAAAAGCTAAAATAGTCAAATGTGAGATTAATTTGGTCACGTAAATTTACACAGGTATCAGTTTTGGCCCCCAAATACTGTGGTACCTGGGCCTGTGCCCACTCTGCCGTATGGCAAATCTACCCATGGGCCTATATGTGCAAAATAATTGTGCAATGAGAAATCGTAAACTGAAGTGTGCAGTTTACGTGCAAAGAAATCCAATTTATTTGCAATATTTTCTTAATCTTGATTTAGTTGTATTTGGATCAGATTGGTACATAATCATATTTGTAGACTACTTTGAAGAGATATAAATTCTATGATAAAAAGTGTCAGTATTTCTTAGACCAACTCAGATGTTGCTGATCATCTTTAATGTTATAGATATGTGTACACTAAGTGCCATATTTTTTTCAAACAAAAGCACTGAAAACCAAAACTTGCTCATTTTAAAAGTGATAAAGAGGGTATCAATGCGCGCGAAGCGCACAAAAATTTTGGGTTTTGAAGAGGAAAACTTTTTGGCCCCCTTTCCTACCACCTAAAACTTTTTGGTCCCCCCTCTTTTAAGATCCAAAACTTTTTTGGCCCCCCTCCCTTTTTACCAGCCCCCCCACCAAAGTATTTCTGAACAGTCCCTAACTTAGAAAATATTCTTGATCCTTCACACACATACATGCATAGGGCCTGCAGGATAGTTGGTTTGCATGGTCTGATAAGCATCCGATGACTGGCATGTGGTTACAAAAGAAATGGTACTGCAATTATCTATACAGGTCAGTGAGCTCTCCATACACAAATGAACAAGTACAATAGGACAAGGCCAGCACCCGTGACCTGCTTAGTGACATGTTATTTTGAAGTCAACTAAAGCTTAAAATCTTAAAGAGTAGTATTCGTTTGTGCATATGGACTGCGCATTTATGATGCAAAATATTAGTTCTTATATAAAATTACAAAATATTGGTATTGGGATTATGACACACGGTATAGGTGATATATAAAACGACTAATAAAATCATGTCATCATGGCACTGCGTCATTATCTTCGTGTCAAAAAATGCCGTGATAGTATGGCGAATCCTCTCATTTTTCAAAAGCTACGCATGGCGATTTTGTTCGAGATAGGCCGAGCGACTCAGGCTAAGCATACAATTTACATGATATGAGATACCATAGCCCTGCCATAGAGCCTGCTGGTTAGTTTCTATTCTACGATTTGCGCATGATCAGTACCACATATGGTGTTACTATTATAGAAAATTCGATTTGTTGTCAGGTAAAACGCAGGTTTTGTTTCCAGTACACTAACTCGAAAAGCAATACACTAATTAGCGGGGCCTTGCTGTTTGTGATGGATATCTTTAACTGCATTTTATAAGTAAAGATTTTGAAATCCAAAGTAAAAATTGTGATATTTTCAAATGTTTGAGAAATGAATTATACAAAGGAACCCGTGTAAAACCCAGGTGCTGTATCTATAGTACAATGTACATTTATCGACTGTCTTTATCTGCGTCAATAATAGAATATCGATTCAATCGAATTGAATACATGTCTCCATTTTGACTACACTGAGCGACGAAGCGATCGATTTCTAGCCAATCAGATACGGTAGGCCTCCTTTTCTTGCGTTCGGTGAAATACCAATCGCCCGTCGCTCACCAACGGAGTATTAAGTTTATATTTATAACACTGGCTGTTGACACTGTGCATGGCGTCATGTCAAAGGTTCATTATATCCCGGATGTTTGTCTAAATTATGATTAATATTTTGAGAACAATTTCTTCACCCATTTAATATGTACTCAGGTGGAACCTGACTTTTTTTAATATTCATTTCTTTTTATGTAACAAATTCAGGTTTTTCCGATTGCGCGGGGCTGCCGGGCAATACACAAATAAAGCTAACATTGAATAAACGCGGAATTAAGAATAGGCGTTTCTAGTACATACAGCGTCTGACTCTACCTGAGGACCTAGCCTGAGTCCCATGGGCTCCAAGAATGTCTCTCCATACACAAATGAACAAATACAATGAAGGGTCGTCATTGCTCTCCATACACAAATGAACAAATACAACGGAGAGTCCGACTGCCATGCAAATGAGCCAAGTGCCGTCTCAAGGTATGCTCTGTGGTCAAGGTTTTCACCTGATCTTATTCATCTGAAAATGTTGTGCCATTCTGAGCAGTGCTGTACTTGGGCACTGGCAATTAAGCGCACTGTGGCGATGGACCAATTTTGACTCACACTTATAGAAAAACTAAATAAGTTATGTTGCTGCAATTTGCAGGATAGTTACAAAACATAATTGGCATTAACATCTTCAATTTTTACAACAACAAAAAATAAAAATAAAAGAATGAGCTCAATTTAGAAATGTCTATGGAAGCAGTGCACAGTTGAGCTCCCTGCATGTCTATGGGAGTGTTCTAATCAAGTTGATGGTTCATTGGCCATCCCTACTATAAGGATGTTGAATGTTCCTTTTATCATGACAACATTCCATTTCATGATTTGAGAATTAAATAATTGTGCACTGAATAACTCATGGAGCTAATACGTGCATTACTCGTTGAGACACGTTAATACGCCCAATAAAGACAAAATTACTTATACATTTCATGTTATATCCATAGCTCATAAGGCCTGCAGTATTATTCAGATTTGAAGTGGTGTGAACTTATTTTTGACCCGCCTCTATTTGAAATGAGACTACGCATCAATGGCGCATTTACATTTACTATAGACGAATCCAATCTCACGCATTCCTACACCTCAAGGCTGGCAAAGTTGGGTCCCCGTCGGCTCCATCTCACCTAAAATGTGAAATGATGCGGCCTTGGAGGGTATTTTAAACTGTATTCTATCACCTGTGTTACACGTAGACAAAAGAATAATGACAGTGTACAACACAAAAGAATCTAACATCGAATTTTAAGCGGCTTTAATCCACCCAATTGGGCAGTCACTACACCAGTTTGGTGCATGTGGGGACCCGTCATGGCCGACCAAATCCTGACCATGACTTGGCTCGTTGGATTCGTCTATAATACTCCATACGTGTATAACGTAAATGCAAACCAAAGACGATTGTCAGAAATATCAGAACAATACTGACCATGAAGCCTCTTCTTTCATAACCATTTTAATAAAAATGATAATAAACACCTTCATGAATATTAATTTGGTATCATATTAGAATCATTAGAATAATTTAAAGACACGAAAACTTACCAAAAATGAGTGAAATTCCTGTTCATAAATAATCTTCCTCAATCCTGTTTCGTGTAATTTTATCGTTGACCTCTTTCACTGTTTGGTAGGCACACACCATAGACCAAGGTATCAGAAGTCTATATCGTTCTCAAGTTCAACTTCGTACGTGGATTGGGCATTGTGAAAACTTTCTGTTGCGTAAATTTTGAACTCTAACTGTTTTATACTTCTATAATAATATTTAATATTTAATATTTAGGTTTTCTCAGTTAATTTAATGGAAGAGGTATGAACGCTTGGACAGTGTTTATTGTGGGACATTAGAGCACATCAGACATATCGAATTGCATTCTGAATACGAAGAATGTCCTTCTGATATCAAATAATTTTGATTTTTGAAATTCGCAATGTAATACACATTTTATGGCAAATCATTAAAATTGCTATTTTGATATTTAACAGTACTTGCAGTAAACTTTATAAATCTGATGATTTATACTTAAAGTGTATGTAGGTGGGATGAAAAGCCGACGATCAATTGAAAATTTTGACCTTTCGTATTGAAGATATGGATTTTTTTCCCAAAACACCAACAAAAAATAGGTCTTTTGGGAAAAAATCCATATCTTCAATATAAAAGGTCAAAATTTTCAATTGACCGTCGGCTTTTCCTCCCTGCTACATACACTTTAAGAATATATCATTAGATTTATATAATTT
>NC_092647.1:35411418-35511418 GCF_039555335.1 Amphiura filiformis
CTAGAAGCCAAGCTGAACTTAATTTCAAAATCCTATTGTTTTGTACTTATGGATGCAAAAAACTGTTCTCAGTTTTACCAACTTTACCAACTTAAATTACTTTATAAATATAAGATAATTTGAAAGAAATTCCATGACTTCATTTATAGATTTTAAAGAAAGATCATATTATCATTAAGTTCATGTTAATTATATGAAGAAACACGACTTATAATTCTTTTGTGTTAGTTCTTTGATGTTTAATGCACGATAAGCATATCTACGCGGTACAAACTTGATGTGCGCAAAAACATGGCAAAAGTGGCCCAACACGTTTTCTGGACGTTTTACTTTATCGGACATAACTTTTGAACCCAAGCTAGTAACGAAACCAACTAAACGTCTTCTATTAGCCAATATATTACTGATTGTATTGCATATAACATTTGTGCCATAACTCTTTTAGTTTCTTCCTGAGAAGTCAAAATGCAATTGTATAAAGTTTATTGTTACACCCCGTATAGCGCTCTTACAAAGAGAAACTATGTATCACAGCGCTTTACAAAAGAAAATAAATAAGAAAAACAACATACAAGAACAAATGACAAATCAAATTAAAAAAAAAATATTACTAAACTATTGAGTAAAATGGGAACAGAGCAACAAAATGAGTGAATTGAACTCAATGTTGATTAAATTGTACTCAAATTTGATCGATATTGAGTTCCACTTGACTCATTTTGTTGCTCTATTCCCTTTTTACTCAACATTGAGTAATTGAAATTATTTAAAGCACGTTTATTTTAAATGTCAAATGAAGATTGCTTGTATTATATCAGGATGTATGATGTGATCTGGGTAAAAAATCTTAGAAACGTTTTTTTCTTCTTCTAAATATGAGAGGAAGTTACCATTCTAACCTAAATACCAATGCTAGAGTACATACTCTTATGACAATCAGGCTTTTTTATGCACAATGGTCCCGAATCATTCTGCGTGTTTCTACTGGGGAACGGTTGGCGGGTAATATGGTTTAGTTTAGAGTGTTACCGGTTAATGTGCTCAGTGGAAACAGATCGATTCAGAGTGATGCGGTGTGGACACCCGGCAACCGTGATCCACCTCATGAGGTAGACCATGCGGTTTGACACCCGGTATTTCTGTCAGTGGAAACAGAACGGTTAACGGTTGCTGGGTGTTAAACTTCTTGTATTACATCGTACCTTAAAAGCAGCTTGGGGATCAGGAAAATATTTTCAGTACTGCCGGTACACACCACAACCCTTATTTTAAGCATGAGTAGAAACGTGCTGGTTGTTGCCTGAATCGGATTGTGTGTTACCAGGTAATACCGGGTAAAAATACAGAGCGCTCAGTGTAAACACGCAGATTGCAATGCTACGGTGTCTAAGGACGTCATCTTGCACGTATAAGATTAAACGAAAAATAAAAACAAAGATGGACCAGTTGGGCTCGAATTAGCGAATTTTTGTATATGCGATACACATTTACTAAATTAGTAAATACAGTTTGAAATTAAATGTGTGATTTAAAACTAGGAGTTATATTGATTCTGTATAAGCATATAATTATATACCGCATCGATGTTAGCCTTTTAAAGTTTAAGTAAGTTTTCTAGATTAAGACTTATCCGTCGCCAGCAGCTTTGATTTATCTAGGGTAAAATAGGCTGTTCTAGTTGAGAACCATGTACCCCTTATGGAAGATATGACCACAAAGTTGCTGTAGATTTCAAATAGAGTCACTCATTCAGGTAATGTCAGATTAGGGTCATGTCTTCCATTGGAGGGGGTGTATGGATTTCAACTGGGATAACCCAATATGGATTATGCAGCTTACCGGACTTTTAATTAATACATCCGTATCATCATAATAGACGAGTCAATTTAAGCATCAAAATAGGCGCACCTACACAAAAATGGAACACCAATGTTTTTGCTTGCTAGTGACTCTAAACATACCCCTGTACATAATGATGGAGGCCAAAATTTGACAGTTGACCTTTATGCCTAAAACTCGAATTATACATCGGAAATAGGTCAAACTACACCTTTTCTGAATCCTAATAATGAAATCAATACAATTATATGATTTTTATTCACATTTTGAAATTTGAGGCTTTTATTAGCGGCCATTTAGGAAATATGCAAATTAACATTTTTCCCTTGTGCCCTTTTTTGCCCTTTTTGGATATGTTGTTCAGGAGGGTATTTAGAGTCTGGGTGCTCCAACAAGCAAAAACATTGGTGTTCCATTTCTGTCTAGCTCATACGTAAATTAACTCGTCTACTATCACTTATATCTGAGTAATTTGGAAGTTTTATTCTTGGGGGAAAATTGACGAATGGTACTTGAAAATATTATTATATGGACAGTACGCATCCAGACATCACCAACCTCGTCCTACTTACAGCGTAATATACGTCACTATGTTTAAGCTGTTTGTAAATAAAGTATGCCATCTAAATTAAATATTTAGCCAACTTTAAAAAACTTTATACTTTTTGCTCTAGTCAAAGAAGGAAATAGTGATTTTGTATAGATGGTAAGATAGCACAATATTTTGGTAAAACCAGCGGTGCATTGGAATACATCGTATATAGATGTGTAGTGTGATTGAAAAGCGTAGAATCCACGATTTAATTGAAAAGAGGTCTAATTACCAGAAGGGTAGGCGTGGGGATTGTTTTTAGAGACTAAAATTGGATAACCTCCTTGAATGTAGGCTGAACGGGGGAAGAAGGGGCGTCTGCAGTGAACGGCCCTTTTCAGAGTCATCAAAACCTTTAAAATTAGAAGATAGGCGAGATCTGCTTGTTCTCTGTTGACAAGGGGCAATCTGCAGTGAACGGCTCTTTTCAGAGCCATCAGTAGGCAAGGCGCAGCCTACATGTCTCATTCTTAGGTACTTTGTCCTGAAGAAGTCAGAGAGCTACTCCTGACGAAAGCTTGACAGTTCTACATACTGCAGTTACTGTTCATTTTCCTATACACAATACATAGTGCTCTCACCATTGACGCGTGACCTCTACAAACAGTGTATGTTATAGGTATAGGACATTGCCTAGGTAACGTCCCTGTGTGAAAAATAACCGGCCAATATGTTTTGTACTCTCTGAAATTCTAGAAAATATATTTTTGTAACATGTCCTAAATTTTTAGCTAATTTAGATTTGAAAATATTCGCACTTTGGTGATTTAGTAAGGAAGGGCACGCATGGCCTGCAAAATTCCCTGTGTAAATCGAATGCAACTTTTAGTGACTATCACTCACTTGTGGACCGCTCTACCACTTGTCGGATATTTTTTGTACTTCAATCAAGAATAATGTATGTATTACATGTAGGCTAAAAACTGAGTAGGCGGGGCATCTGCAAATGTTCGTACCTCTCTGATATGTAAGTGACAAATAACAGCAAAAACAACTCACAGGGCCCACGAGCCAGGGGATTTCAAATGGGTTATTGATTGGCAAGTGCCATATTTGGGCATAAGTACAGTCCACCATTCAATGTGGAGGATGGGCTAGACTTTATCGATTGACTTTGCTTGAATAATTCACTGTTAACCAGGTTTAAGTACTGCAAAGGTGGAATCATGTTTGCTGCTATGAAACTAATTGATATTGCAAGTTGGCATTAATTGTTGTAACTCGGAATATAGTATATGGATTTATTACCTGCAGTATTCGGCCCTACCATGTCAAAGGGCATATAGGAAGATAGTTTACCTTGCAAGAGATAAAACATGTTGTTATTGTAGTAATTCTTAAGGGATCTAAAATGAGCGTTTATTGCGTTTCGACAGTATTTTTTGTGGGACATGAGAGCACCTATCGAATTGCATTCTGAATACGAAGCATGTCTTTCTGATATCAAATAATTTTCATTTTTTGAAAATCAAAATATAATACAAATTTTATGACAAATTATAAAAATTTGATATTTTTCAAATTGTTGATATATAACAGTCCTCGAAGTAAATTATATAAATCTAATGATATATTCTTAAAGTGTATGTAGCAGGGAGGAAAAGCCGACGGTCAATTGAAAATTTTGACCTTTCATATTGAAGATATGGATTTTTTCCCCAAAAGACCTAATTTTTTTTGGGTGTTTTGGGAAAAAAATCCATATCTTCAATACGAAAGGTCAAAATGTTCAATTGATCGTCGCCTTTTCATCCCACCTACATACACTTTAAATATAAATAATCAGATTTATAAAGTTTACTTCAAGTACTGTTAAATATCAAAAATATCAATTTTAATGATTTGCCATAAAATGTGTATTAAATTGCGAATTTCAAAAATCAAAATTATTTGATATCAGAATGACATTTTTCGTATTCAGAATGCCATTCGATATGTGTGATGTGCTCTAATGTCCCAAAATAAATACTGTCTAAACGTTCATACCTCAGCCCTTAAGAAACGGTATATTAGAGCGAAAATGTTAACACTACTTAGTGATCATTAAAGAGATTCATCAGGATTGTCTTGATAAATTATTACTTAGAATTCTCACAACAAATCCAGGTACTCATAATTAGAAGTGACGTTTCGCAACCTTACTGTATCCAGTACTAGCACTTGCTGTCTTAGCTGCAGTAGTCTTTGTCAAAGACCTCGCGATCCTAGGGGGGCGAGCGGCGAAGCCGCGAGCTGAGCGCCGAAGGCGCGACAGAGCGCCGAAGGCGCGACAGCGAGCGGCGAAGCCGCGAGGTCTTTGCGCATATACCATTTACTCTGTGCAAGCATCGAATGTCAATCAAACGATGTCGTCATAGAAAGCCAAAAATAGTACCGCCCTATTTTTGTTGAACACAAGTAGTTCCGTAGTAAAAAAAGTTCCATTCCAGTCCAGAGAAGATCGTATTTATATTGCAAGGGCTAAAAACACATTGAAAATAATATTTCGTCAGAAGCAAGTCCAAAATATGGTTAAACAGGCAGGTTTTGACTTTTTGGATTCATAATTGAATAATAAAATACGAAAATTCGGTATGATTTTCAAGCTGGTACAGCGCTCTGCTGCGTGTGTAAACCAGCTGTGGCGATCTTTAATGAAAAATTATCGTATTTTTCCCGGGATTTTTCCTTCGCAAATACAGTCTAAAAAACGATATTTCACTTTGCCCAACAACTTTATACTTCAGAATATCAAAGATTGATATGTTTTTTCCTGAAAAATAGCATAGTTTTTAGCCAGGACTTCTTAAGATTTTCAAGACCACGGTTTATTTTACCGGCCACCCGCAATCGGTCCCCTCCATCTCACCATTTTGCCATGACAAGTTATTTATGGTCGACCACAAGCAGGTCGCGACCTTTCGACTCTGATTGGACTTTTCCCAAGGTCATCCAAGTGATGAACATTCAATACTTCATGTACTAAACGGGGGTAGGAGGGTGGTTGTTATTGAAAAAAAAACACAATAATTATTATAAAGGGCAAATAGTATGAAACGTGTGCGACTAAAATCAGTGGTTCAAGATAAATTTAAAATACAATTTAAGGGGGAAAGCAATTAGTGACAGCCCATAGTGGGGAGGGCAAGAGGGACCCCCCATTTTTTTATTACCCCAGTAAGCAATAAGCATAAAAAAAATCCATTATTTTTGGTAAAAGTCACTGAATTTTATTTTAAATTTTCGAATTTTTACACCTTCCTCAAAAAAAAAAAAAAAAAAGCTTGCTCCGCCACTGCAGAATTGTAAGAATTTGGCAATGCCGAGAGGGCAAGCATTTTTTGATACCCCATTAAAAAAAATTACACCAGGGGTAAATTGAACAGCCCATTAAGGAACACACAATTCGATTATTATTTTTGTACATTTTTAAAACATTCAGGGTGGTGCAATAATTATGTGTACCCCGGGGTGAATTCTCAAAATGGTCTGCCAAAAATCGCTTGCCCCCCTTTGGCTGTGCCAAAAACCTATGCCCCCCTTTCGAAGTGCCAAAAACCTTTGCCCCCCTTTGACGTGCCAAAAATCTTTGCCCCCCCTTACACATGCAAGATTTTGGGGAACCCGAATTTAAAACCTTAAATTGTCTTAACATATAATGCGAGCGCAGCGAGCAGGAAATTTTGCATATTTGAACGTGTTCGTAACGTTTTCCTATGCCTTTTTAGGGCGTAATATAGAAACGGTGCCCAAAATATCTGTGCCAAAAATTGCTTCCCCCCCCCTTTCGACCTGCCAAAAATCGCTTGACCCCCCCTTTCGACCTGCCAAAAATGCTTTTGCCCCCCTTTTGGCCTGCCAAAAATCTTTGCCCCCCTATAATTCACCCCGGGGTACACATAATTATTGCACCACCCTCAGTAATTCTATTCGTATACTACTTAATGGATTTATGAATGAAAAAAAAATCATACAACAAAAATGATACACATGACATGAATTTCCAAGTTTCTGTTACATTTTTAAAAAAGCTTTAATTGATTCGGAATGATTCCATTACCCTTTGGAGTGACATTGGGAAAAGGTTGTAGGTCATTGGACCATTGTCCGAAATAGGTAAAGAAATTAAGTACATGTATTATTGATCTCTTCCTAACTGCATAGTGAGTGAGCTTGTCAATAATAATTGCATTGCACAAAAATACAAGGTTACTCCAAACAGTTGAGGAACGTATATTAATGATAATTATGAACTTATCATTAAATATTATTAATCAGTAATTATTATTGAATTATTATTAATAAAAATTAAATAATTATTAGCTACAAATAACAGTCTTTCTGCAAATTATACAATGTAGTACCCCTCAGATTATAATTTATGTTCAGAAAAGTCTGGCTTTCAAAGTGTTTCACAGTCTGCAAACATTTAGTAATAATTTGTGCCCAGGTCTGCACAAACTTTTCAACATTTGAACGTTAAGTCAATTTCTGGCAATGTACAAGTCAGAACTGTCTGGGGGTGACGTTAATGAGAAGCTTTAATAGTATGCGGGTACATTCCCCTAATGCAAAAAAAAAAAAATTGTTTGCTTGTCCATACAATCCATACAGATCACTTTAAGAAGCTGGATCGGTCGGTCTGGAAAAGTATTTTATTTGTTAATTTTCTTTAATACCACAATTCCCTGAGTCAGTAGGCCTATAGTTCCACATATGAGTAAAGTTTTTTTGGATTTGGAGTGTCCCTGGACCTAGAGCTGAATGTTGGGATCATTCATGGTTGACTTTGCAAAATAAATAAAGAAATAAACATGATTTCAAAATGCACTGGATTTGTATCCATTTTGAAATCATTAATAGACTATGACATAAATACAAATTATAACTTTACATATTAAAGACACAATTCAACCAAGTCAACCATGACTGATTCTAGCATTTGGCTGTATTTCCATGGATATATCCGAAAAATTAAATTAAAAAACCAAACATTTTTTGTAAAAAAAAAAGAAAAGAAAAAAGTTTTACGGTCCAGTCTGCCAAGAAGGTCGGTCGGACGAGGACAAGCAAACAACTTTGATTTGGACTAATTGCTGGACACAACTCTGTAAATTCCTCAACAGATCGGGAAATTAATTGGGAATTTATGTCATACATCAGTTGAACAGTTCCCATGTCCTTTAAATCCTGCAGTATTTTGACATCATAATATTCAATAGCCGTCTGCAATGTTCAAACAGTTGCCCGTCTTGCAGTATGGAGTGCCATGTACGACCAACTCAGTCCAGCTGATAATGTCTTACTCTTTGTATGTCAAAAAAATGTCCTCATCGAAGTATTAATGAGCGAATCCCCAAAGATAACAACTTCCAGAGGCCCAGACCATGGCGAATACCTGTCATTAAAAAAGAAAATATATTGTGATTATAAGTAATGACTAATAACCAGATAATAATGAGAGTAAAAAAAATTGAAAAAATTGATGTTGAGGTGACAAAAAAAACTTTCTACGGGTGGATGAACTTCTCAAGTAGGATCAATTGCCCGATCAGGAAGAAGCTCGACAACACTAATCATTAGCACAGAAAGGTTGCAAAATTAAAATAGATTTAAAATTCTGCAAAAAAAGAAAAAACATGAAAATGTCACTATCCAAGCTATGTGCTTGCATTCATATGCTTTGTAATAATATTGTCAAATTCAGATATAACAGAACAAAATTGCAACACAGTGGCCTATCATCGCCTATGGGTCGGTAAAAATACACAGCATGCCGAACTACACATAATTTGCTCAACCAATTATCGGATCGGATATCGAATCCATATTTACAATATCGGTATCGGATCGGATATCGGTAAAAAAATTAAATTTTATTTCATTTTTTGTGTAAAGTGGACTTTCTTCCCCAAATTTGGACCTTTTTAGACCAAAAAAGCGTAAAAAACCTGATTTGTTTGTGCTTGCTACGCTCGCAAATTCTGCAATTTTAAGAGTTTTGTATTCTTCGGGAGGTGCGGTCGCACCCCCCTGCGTACGGGCCTGGTGAAGAGCATACTCACACAAGGGCGGCCTGTCAGCACAAGTGCGAAAAAACATACTGAACTTGAAATAAAGTGAATCAATTTAGCCCGGGCAATTAAGGTAATTTCAAGAATGATGATTTGAAAAGTGAAATGATCTGTTCTAGTTCTTGTTTTGGAATTTTTTTGTATTTTTAACGGATCATCAGGTCAGACTTGTAGACCACCGAGGCTATGAGCTATAAAAGGTTAAAATTGCTAATGTGGGGATGACACTGTGACTGTCTGTCACTGTGAACATGGTGTATTACGAAGTGTCCCTTACATTGTTTCCTGTACAAAATGTATATACTGTGTACATGTATGTGCATGAAAATAGTATGAATCTCAGTCAGATACTGACTTACCATTTACATGTTTACCAACATGGGCTTCGTCGACAAACACTCCACTGCTGTGACTTTCCATACAATTCCTCTGTGCAGAAGTCAGACATAAAAAGTGATGTTTCCTGGTCGTCCGATACCATTTCAGGACTAATTTTGCTGATTTCTGTTCGTCGTAGATTGAATGATTGAAAATCCCACTGAATTTCTTCTCACACTGCACTCAACTATGTCAGCGTAGTTCATAAGCTTCCCAGGCTTCGACCGTACCGGCCCGAGTAGCAGCCTCTGAACAGGCTTCATCGTTGATCATGTTGAGGGAAAACTTGAACAGTAGAGACCATATATTTATATTAAATGGCTGTATTTCACGAGCAAGTAGGCCAGTTCAGTAATAAATAATAAATATGTAAACAAATTTACCGTCGCTGTAAAACTCAAATATGCCGGCGAAACAGATCTGACCTCTTGACACAGCGTGCACATTTCTACATGCGCACTATGTGATTCACCTTTGAAATCACTACGCAATTTATGAATGGGTTTTTGGCGATCTATTTTAAGGCAGAACGTATGACATCATCGGCAGCCAATCAGCGGTCTTATTTTCTTCCGGGAGAAATCTCCCGGAATTCAAAGGCTAACAAAACACACAAAATAAGTGCTAAAAGGCTTTGCCTTCAGTGGAATATTATAGGTGGCGCTCCCATTACGGTGGTGGTCCAGGCAGAGCCTTGTTGAAAGGCTATAGCTGCAGTGTTGCCAGTTGATTTTTCCTGGATAAGCTGGTTGTATGCATGACTTAGAAAATGAGCTGCGCCACCCTCATTGTTCATAGCTTGCTCGTTGGGCCTCCTGATCCAGATTGATTGCGAAACGTCACTACTAATTGTGAGTACCTGGATTTGTTATGAGAACTATAGCAATAACTGCTTTGTTATAGCTTATTTGTTATATAGACGGTATTAACGAATAAACGTAATAAGCGTTGAGCAGTTTTAAAATGGCAAAAGGGCATAGTTGATACTTTTGTCGAAATGGATGTTTCCCCTTCACTGGCTTCAGACTCTTTCAAATGAGTGTACATAAAATCAAGGACCTAGCAACAGCTTCGGGTGCCATGGACAAGGAGCAGTGCTCGGGGCTCCTGAACACTCGATGCCCCTGAACATCGTCCACCTTGACCACCCACTTACTACGCCCCTGCACCAAATTCAAGTCCACACAAATTAACGTTGTTAGTCTGTCCAATATTATTTTACTTACTTGTTTATGTAATCATCACTGATATTGAGCTTAATAAAGTTACTATCTTTCAAAATAGTAAATATTATGTAAAATTAGTTAATCGATGGCGGCTATCACTATTCCATATAATTTATCGTGTAGGTCATAAGCAAGATCAGACCTACCAAATTTGTAACAACCAGAAGTAACAAAAAATAGCACACACTGCTTGTGTGTAGGTAAGCACAAAAGAACTGGTCAAATTCTTTTGTATATGCCTATTGTGATTGTGCAAGCGTGACCTTGTGTCAAGATACACTAAGATGTACACTGCAATTTCAGCTTTTCCATCTATGAAGAAATCTATGTTTTTGCTAACATTGAACCCTAGAATTGATATTGAAACTTAAATGTCATTTTAAAAATTCATAATGACAACATTTAACATAATAAATCTGATGAAATATATTGTAGGCCTATAATACTATACATGTTAACCATGTTAACTATAGAAATCAAAGGGCATTACATGCTTTCTCTATGGTCCATTGTTAAATATCTATGAACAAGCATCTTGAAAATGGACTGATCTGGTAAAAATGGTCTCAAAAATTATTGGAAAGAGCTACCCGCTTTGTTTTTTCAGTACTTACTGCCAATCACATGTTCATTAGTATGTAAAAGTGTTAAGAATAACAGTGCAAAAATACTGTTACTACAGGGGGCAATTTAAGCAGAAACTTAGCTTGTAATCACTGTTGAAGCCAATCTTGAATAGGGGACTGATCATGGGAATCATCTCACTCTGAACTCCTGGTGCATTTTTTGTCTTCCTAAAGATGTTTATTTTGAACTTTATCATTTGTTCATTTCATATGATAGCGTTTTGGCCGATGTTTTCACACATTTCACATCCAGGTGTGAGTTTAACAAACTTTCACTCACTTTCATAGGGAACCATTACATAACATAACTTTACAACAAAAACTTCATTCACAAAAAATAGATCCTTACACAACTTAATCTTTGCCTCAGCGACATTGCTTAGAGTCTTAGCTTTTCTGTGATACCCTATTTGTTGGGAATTATATTCAAATTCTCTTAGAAAATTGTAAATAGGTGAGGCTGTTACGCATTACAGGCCCATATGAGCGCTTCGTTAAGAAATTAAGTGCTAATTAAGCAGCTAATTAAGAATTTTGTTTTTGTTTTTTTGGCTGAAATATATACTTTAATATCTTATTAATAAATATAAACAATTATATCGATATTAATAATAGTTTAGACTGAATTCTAACAATTAAAAGATCAGTGGTGGGTACATAATGCAATTGGTAGGTCTAATGTTGCTTATGATCTGTAAGCAACCTGTCATATTATTTCGAGTGAGAAAATGTGAGATAATTAGGGTTTAAAGTTTCATAGAAATGAGAAAAATTTAAAATCATCTGATAGCTGATTAAATTGATAGCCGGCAACAACCAAGAGAATTTTCAACAAGGGCATCCAATTCTCATCGGTTTTGTGTATGAAAAACTCTGCCTCTGCATCATTACTTTTCAGTTTGTCGGTTGTCATCAATGTCTCCCTTACCTCCAGGGCTGACCTCAGTTTGAACACAAAGTAAGAGGGAGACTGGGTGCTCCAATGTTGCATTTACCGGACTACGCCCTCTATGCAACATAAGAGCTAAATCAATATCAATGTTGCCTGCGTGTGATTTAGAAAGAATGCAATAAACCTACGCCTTGTTTGTATCTTCCGGGTATGATGCCTAGAGCAGCTAAACGTTTGCACGTGCCAATCAATTTAACCATACAAATACCAAATTCACAAATTTTGTCGTCAATAGATAAGAAGCCACTTATTTAATGCTATGCGTGGTTTACGTCTTACTTCCACGGCTTTATCCATTCGTAATGATTGTGTTTTGTGACAATACGGAATATAATCAGTATAAGCTAAAAAGTTTGATTTTTTCGCCATCTGTTTGTTCCATTTTAATTATTTTTATCCTCTGTACTGAGCAGTATAAAGGCTACACAATCAGACGATCGACTGAATTTGCTCAGTAATTCGTAAAATTAAAGAATTGTACTTTTCCTCCGGAAAAGTCAACAATCTGAAGCAGAAAATAAAACGGAGAAAGTCGATAGCAATACAACACGAGCCGTTATACAATACAATGGAGACAGAAAACAAGAGTTACAAATATCAGATCGAATTGAAAAAAAAAAATAGATTATGTATTATTATGTTGCAGTAAAGTGCTTTGATATATTACACTGACAATACATTTCGTGAAATTGAACACCGCCTTATAGCCCCATTTTATATAAAAATGCACAGGTTTGTTTGCGAGTATGCATTAAATTTGAAAATACATTGATGTTATTTTTGCAATTGTTTCAGTTAAATAAGGTGAAAGAATAATACATTCCGGATGCATTATGTATATGGTTTCGTCTGCTTTACTTTACGACTACTTTATGAATACAAATGATAATAAAAACATGGTAAATATCTTTTATTTCTCTCATGCCCGGTTGCACCAATAAACGAAGGAAATTCTTAGCGCTTTTTTCTTTCCAGAAACAACAGATGTTGCTTTTATTTTCAGACATACGATGATAAAATGTATTTAATTATTTATTTCAACAATTTTATTTTTCAAAACAAACCCTTGGGGCGTGATACAATTGCTGTATATCAATCTCATTCTCTACTTGCATTGTTCAGCCATTATGCACTATGTGCGGGAGAGCCTCGAACTGACAGCATGCATGAAAGGAAGAATTACGTAACCTTACACAGAATATTATATAACTATTCATGTGGAACCATCCATTAGAGAATTGCGTGACAGCGTTGATGTTGTCGATCCGAATACATCATAAGTTTACAACAGCTACCTAGCCGTTGTTAAGCATCAATAGTTGGACGCAGGCAAGCATCATTTTATTTTAAATTAAAGACTGAATTAAATTTGTTTTTGAGCTGATATATATAGTGAAATACAAACATATTGCCAGTACAAAGTCACCCAGCGTAAAAAGCTTCGGCATATTGACAACGATGTCTGGTTACAAGTTAGAAAGTGACATAGATTGAATGATATATTTTTTCAATAATGATCAAGCATTAAACTTAACTAAATTTATTAAGAGTTTACGTACATATTGATAAGACATGAACATTAGAGGTTGGTGTTAGAAGAGACATCTGAAATAGCTGCCAGGTGTATTGCCTTTAGATGTGTACAATGTAAAATACAGCCATGTATCAAAAAAAATCCAATTTCACGCATTCCTACACCTCAATGGCAGCAATAGCTGGGTCCCCGTCGGCTCCATCTCACCTAAAATGTGAAATGATGCGGCCTTGGAGGGTATTTTAAACTGCATTCTATCACCCGTGTTATACGTAGACAAAAGAATGATGACAGTTTACAACACATCTAATTTTAAGCGGCTTTAATCCACCCAATTGGGCAGTCACAACACCAGTTCGGTGCTGCGGGGACCCAATAATGACCGACCAAATCCTGACCATGACTTGGCTCGTTGGATTCGTCTATAGGTTAGTGATTATAGTGGTAGTACCCTGGAGATTGCAAGCTATGTCTTCTTGCACCAATCTCTTGATATTGCCGCTTTATCGTTATCAATTTCGCTTCATTGAAAGAAAACTTTACATGATAAAGAATAAATTCGGCGTCTTCTTCTTATACCTTATATAATCTGCTATCGCAAACTGTATGATTGATCATCCCTAGGAATAAAGGATAGTGATATCTCAAGGTCGGCTTTATTTATAAGCAGTGTCAGCAAGGAATGGCATTTTGCCTCGTATCCGTAGGCAGGCTACCATTTGTTGCCCTCTCATAGGGATGATTATGTACCAGTTTCAACAATTTGCCGCCCCTCAAACCTTGCCGATGACCAGAACGGTGATTACCTTGCATACTGATGCGATCTGCAATCTCTTGTCTACTACAGGGTGTATCAAAATTAAGTATACAGTTTGCAAAATGCCGCTAGATTAAAAAGTATGGGGCATTTGGTGGAAATGATTTAATTTCACATCAGCTATGACCTTTTTATTGCTTAAGCTTATGGCTACTAACCAGGTAAGGCACCATGACCAAATCTGTCCGATCTTTGGATCGACCGTCGATGCTGCTTCGATGCTTGTAATTAATCAGAATTACTGGTATAAATTTGTATCAATTATCATTACATGCATAGACTCATCATATACAATCACAATTAACCGTCGTGTCGTAGTGCAGCAAGTAGTAGAGAACGTCATAGTTACCCTCTGAATCTGCAAAGAACGAAGGTACCATAGCTGCCTTACTGAAAGAGAGGCTTGTCAACTTTCCACAAACAACATGTTCGTAAGCGCCAAAGAATAACATGCGATTCAAACTGGACTGAATGGAATGCCTCAACAGATCGAGAGCTATTACTGGCCGATGTAAAGTGACCTTCAAAAAGTGGGGTTATCTAAACACCGAAGATGTGTCCTGTGCATGTGCAAACCACGGAGCACCTATTGCGATATCCTCTATTGGAGCAAGAATGCAAAGCTGAGGACCTTGCCGAGAACAATGCTACTTAGAGTTGTGTGTGGACACGATAAGAAGAAGTAGAAGAAGAATTTGGATAATTGTACTCAAGTCATGTATACATCCTCCTATCATAATTTGATCGGGTTTGACAGACGACCAGCTGTTAAGGATTTGCGTGCACATGAATTCAAGATGTAAACATGGTAAAGTTAAGTTTACAGATTACGCGTCGTCTGCAATATTGTTGCAAATTATATCTTACTTTACCAAATGTCTTCTGAATGTGACACATTTTTTCGGATTTACCTCTCTTTGTTTCCGGCATCGACATTTGCACATCGCGTATATCGCGGTAATTACCTTAACATTGAATCAAGCCCTGCTATCACATTGCCGACATTCAATGTGGTCAGCCAAAAGTTGTTTCTTCTATTTAATAAACGCATACCTAGGAGACACTCTTCGAATGCAGGCAATTAAATAAGTAGAGCATTGTCTAAAAAGGAGGTTAACAGCTGCCCAGGTTGTAATCAAGTTGAATAGATATAGTAATTGGACTTTAACAATAAAGCCGCTGGGCATGTTTAGTTTATGGAGTTTACTGTATTCGTTAGTGTATACAAATGCGAGCAAATTAAATAAATGAGTATATCAGAGCAAATCACTACCTCTGGGTAAACAGTTGTGGCTCAACGTGCTGTCTCTCCTCAAGCACGTCTTATAAGTGGGGTATATACCCTTGAGCCACCAACAAGTTTTGTTTTAAATAATTATGCATGTGTAAACGCACTTAGAAATATGTACACATTTCCTATGTCATTTACAATGGAAGATAAATCTGGAGAATAGGAGCAAAATAATTAAGATGATTCCCGATGTCTATGGAATACCCAATAACATCTAATGTAAATTTTCACAGGTCATTTGAAAAATCAGGGAACAGCCAAAAATGTCAAATTTGCAGAAGACATCAAAAAGCAGCATCTCCGAGAATAACCATGCACATATGGAGCCGAAATGACACCCCTTACATCCCCGTGGCCACACAACACAAATGACCATGCGGGTATGTTCCTTCGGAAACACCCCTATTTTTGGACCGTGCAGCACCGGAAGACAAAATAGAGCACTGAAAGTGCCTTTATATTTCAGCTTTTTATTTTTTTGCATTGCCCTGTATTTAAGTGCAAATTTCTTACTATCAATGATCCGTCCGCCATGCAAAATGGATCAAGGGTGTCTGGCAAGGTCTTAGGTACCATTCCATACCACACAATACGTAATGTAGGACAACGGCTTCTTATGCCTGACCAATGAACCATCGGACATCCTTTTTCGCGGCTACAAACAGAAGGATATTGGTGCCGCTCTAGGAATTACATAAGATGCAGTTTCTAAAATCTTGAAAAGACGTCGAGAGACCGAAACTACTAATCCTAGACCAAGGTCAGGTCGGGCCCGAACGACAACCGCCAGGGAAGACCGATCTCTCCTGAGACTTTGCCGCAATGGCCGCACGAAGCCTGCATCGCGGCTACGAACAGAATGGCTGAGGTCCATAAACTGGCCTGTTACCAGGAAACTTGTGAACAATAGACTGGTTAGTGCAGGTTTTCGCGCAAAACGACAAATAAGAAAGCCGATACTTCTGTAAAGACAAAGTAAAAGAGACGTACATTAACAATACAAGATACCCTTTGTAGATGGGGAATATACGGTTTGACCCTAAAAAATTGCAACAAACGGTTTTTTAACTGATTTTGGAACTATTAGACTATGAGACATGGGCATTTATCTTTCACTTCCGTAGTCCACTCTTGGGCAGAACATAAAAACATAACAAATCAAGAGTAAATATATGTCTGAATTAATATCCAAAAAGTTCCCACGTTTTACTTTACTCATTTAGGAGTTATTTGGGGTTAAAAATGAGTTTTTCAAGATTTTTTTCCATTTTTGCCCAAAAATGTCAAATATTAAAATATCTGTAACTTTAAAAATAAATTGAGTAGAAATTTCATTTCTATTGTAGATGTTACATGTCACATGGATTTCCAACACTGGTGAATAAAAATGTCACAGCACAACCTAAAAATGTAATTTTTGCATAATGGAAAAAAAAAAATATATTTTTCTTGATTTAAAAAATATGTCATTATATCAACCTAGGTATTCTGAACAAAAAAAGTTAATGATGGTGAATGTCTGTGACCTATAGTTTTTGATCTATGGCCCTTTCAAATTCACATATGGACTAAAATAGCATGTTTTTGTCAATTTTGTCCAATATTAGGCTGAAAATGGTACTTTTTTGTAATCGGTTTTATATGCATCGGACCTCGGAATATCCCTCGGGGATTCCTCGGTTCCAAAGGCAAAATGTTTAGATTTTTCACAATGCCCTCCAAATAACCGATGCGCAGTTATTAACCTCTAATTATTAGCTGATGCTATCATTATTATTATCATTATTCACCTCCACCGCTATAGTACGGGGTAAACTGTATTGACATGGTATAGTGGCAGTCATTTAAGGGGGAGGGTAACGAGATTGTAAATCATAACAATTTCTTGTAGTTAACAAATAGGATGACTACGGACCATACCGAATTTTCGCTCGAGCATGCTTCCGTCAATTTGGAGTCGGTACATCTCGTTTTGAGGAACCCATTAGTAAAGAAAGCACATATCTGATCGAGGAATTAGCCAATCTTAAAGGCCAAGCTGTCAATCTAACTTGCCATTTCAATAATGCCGTATCAAACATCATCTGTAAAGTCGTTTTTGGAACCCGATTTGAACTTTCCGACGAGCGTATTCATCGGGTTACGAGTCTTTTGATTCATCTAGATGAACTACTTAGAGCAGGTGGGTTGGAAATATTTATCCCAATCAACAAGTAAAGCGAAGCAAGAAATGAGCAAAGTTGCTGATGAGCTGCATCAATTCATAAACAGCATGATTGAAAGTCATCGTAAAAACTTTGATCCAAAAAACTTGAATGACCTAATCGATTTGTGGTTGAATGAAATACGACTTCACAAATCAGATGATCCTAATTCTTTCCGAAATCCAGATAATATGGTCGGACTAATATTAGGTCTTTTCTTTGCGGGGACAGACACAACTTCAAGTACTCTTCGATGGGGCATTCAATACCTTGTCCGATACCCCAAGGTGCAGGATCGCATACATCAGGAAATCGACACGGTAATCGGTCGTAATAGGTTACCGAAGTTGGCCGATAAACCGATTCTCCCGTATACACAAGCCTTTATCACGGAGCTTCATCGAATCATTTCACTCGTACCGCTGGCTGTATTTCATGTAGCAGCGGACACGACAGCTTCCCAGCAAACACAAAAACGTTTTAAAAACGTTTTTAATAAGTTATATTTTGGCTTTTGGTTTACATAAAAACGTTTTAATAACATTAAAATGTCGGGTTATATAAAGGTCATGAAAACGTTTGAAAACGTTTTGTATGAAAACACCCTACAACAATATTTTTAAAATGTTTTCAAAAATGTTATTGTAAACTATTTTTGCAAACATTTTTTGTCAAATATTTTGTCAACACCTAAATAACATTATGTTAAAATATTTGCACCCAGCAAACACAGAAAATGTTCTTAAAATGTTTTTTTCAAAACGTTTTAATAACATTTAAATGTCGGGTTATATAAAGGTCATGAAAACGTTTTTAAAACGTTATTGCAAATATTTTGGGCAAACATTTTTCGCAAAATGTTTTTTCAACCCCAAAATAACATTCTGTTTAGAATCTTTTGTATCAAGTTTTCAAAAATGTTTTTGGAATGTTATTAAAACGTTATTATAACCTTTATATAACCCGACATTTAAACGTTTTCTGTAAAACATTTCTGTTTGAGGAGCAGTAGATTATCAAAAAATGATTTTTAACGTTATGAAAACGTTTTATACCCTTAATATACCCTTTATATAACCCGACATTTAAACGTTTTCTGACAACCTTTTATAACCTTTTGCGAATGATGTCGAAAACGTTTTGTGTTTGCTGGGTTTCCAAGACTACATCATCCCACAAAAAAGCGTGGTGATATCTAACTTGTTTGCAGTGATGCACAGCCCTGAGTTGTGGGGCGATCCAGAAGATTTTAGACCAGAACGTTTTTTGGACGATGACGGTAATTTTCATGAGCCGAGCGAAGTGATTCCATTTGGAATAGGTAGGTAACTAACCAGATTAATGCCGAGAAGGTCGATCATTCAGATGTTGTACAATATAACATACACTTAAAAAGTTAGAGGTACAAATCATTGAAACCAAGTTTAAGCGTTAAGTTGCGATTGTGTAATGCAATTGTGTTGCTTTAGTGATAGAGAAGGCTATGTAGTTTCAGATTTCACCGGATATTACGAAGGCACCTTCGGGCAAATTGGGTTATCGAGGTCAAAGTTCATACAAGGGGTTAAATTTTATTAATGCTTTAAGGCCTCTTCGATGTACCCATCCGCCGGTAGATTCCAGAAGGAGATTGTTTTTAAACGAAACATTTGCTTGAAAGTATGAACTAAAAGTGAGCACATAGCCTAAATAATCACACATGTCGTCATAGTTGAAAAAAGTAATAAATATCAAGAATAGCAATTAGCCGGAGGTAAGAATTGAACTCGGGACCTATTCGCCGTAGAAGTGATGATGTAACAGGATCAATTATATTAAATTATTATAGCAATAGATTAATGCACTTTTTGAATATATCGCCTGCACTACAAGCAGGTTGCACCCATTACCTGTCTAGCCTATTCGCCGTAGAAGTGATGCAATGATCGGATTAACTAACATAGCAATAGGGTAAAACATTATTTGAATATATCGCGCTGCACTACAAGCAGGTTGCACTCATCACATGTGTATGTCTGCAATCAAGGAGGATTAATATAGCAAGGAGAGGCAATAGATTACGCAATACATGGTTCCTTTGATGTTGATTTGATTTACCGACGGGCTATTCTTAAAACAAAGGGGTTCCGCCATTAAATTGCCTGATCAGGCCACTGATATTCACACTTTACACAAAAAGCGAGTCTCAATAAGTGACCACAATAAAGTTCTGTGTATGTCATAATTCAATTATTCTATATGACTTGATTTGAGGAAAAAACGACAAATAAAGGTGACATTTCTTAAATATCAAATTGAGTTATTTGATCCTTTATTTGGTTATTTTCTCGCTTTCTTTGCGATAGATATGCCAATTATGACATTTTTTTTATTCCATGATAAAATATATTTTTATCCTTTCTGTTGTAGGACGGCATCATTGTCTTGGTGAAGCACTCGCGAGACAGCAACTCTTCATCTTCTTTACCCATCTTCTACATCAGTTCAAATTTGAGAAGACATCTGAGAACGCACCGATGCCTACCATGACACCAATCGACGGGCTTATCCTACATCCAGAACCGTACAAACTTCGTGTATCTAAACGCGACTAAATCTTAGTTCCATACAGTGTATAAGGCCTTGCTATAAACAGACTGTTACAGTCAGTTTATAAACTACACGGTCCTTTATTGATTCATTCATATTATCCCCCTTTGTGGTCAGTTTTGCTGAACCAGGAAGTCCATAAAGGTCAGTCAATGTCTGTTCACATATCCAGTGTATGCGTCCCATCTAGGGGGGGTGTATATCTGGTTGTTAAAATTGCAATGTTCATGTCTGCTTAGTACATGTCGGGGTAAGAGCTCAATAAGTCAATTGTTCAACAAACATTGTATCGTAAAATGGGTTAACGCATGCGGAGTACACCACATTTCGCCATAATACATTCTAGAAACGCTTGCTGTTAGAATAAGAAAAATTTTAATGCTAATTTATTGCACATTCTAGGGAAGCGTGGTTACCTTTTTAAAATAACCGAGTGAGAGGGTTTTCAAGAAAACATTTTTCCTGTCAAAACTGAAGCATCCTCTGTATAAAAGAAAATATGAATATTAACTGCACATCATATATAACGATTCGTTATACCCAATTGTGGCACATTTGATGGCGTTTAAGAAGCAGAGAATTTTATTTCAATTTTATATACGCCAAAATATTTTTTAATTGAGCAAGAATAAGGATAGAAAAACGTTGAAAATCCTATGTGAATATTACATTAGACCCAACCAAAGATTACTGTTTCGTTTTTATGGTAATCTAATCTTTTATTTCCTGAAAAAACATTTTGGGTCTAATGTCGAATATTCACATACTTGATCAAAACATCGAACGTGTATACAAGAAAATGGTAGGTTTTCCTCTATAGTATTTTACTGACCATGGAAATGTACTGAGACACAAGCACGTGTCATGATCGATATAATGTATTGTCCATATAGACGCCCAGTTATCATGTTTATTGTTGGATTTTTTTTGTATAAAACACGCAGTTAACAATAATTGAGCGCTAATAATACACATAAATGATTTTAGGCACATTTTCAAAAATTCCAAAATATGGTGCGTTTTCTGCCTTTGCTTGTCACGTGGTAGGCCTATGTTGAAGTTGCGATTATATCTTCAAATAAGTTTCAAATGAATTCCGACAAGACAGGTGGCCGAGTGGTCTAAGGCGCTGGGTTCATACTGTGTCCAAAGCAATCCGCCGCCGTGAGTTCGAACCCCGCCTCCGCCAAACTTTAATGAAGTAAAATTAAAATTAAAATTTTACCTTTAAAAAATTTCATATTGGGGAAATGTGACTGGCAGAATTTATGTATGGCGTGGAGTGGTGTGCATGCGGAGGTAACTTTGGTATGTTGCAACTGTTTGACGTGTACACTTTCTCCTGGATCACCATATGCTGTTGTTGTACAGCCAAGGCCAAATGTCACACTTTCCATACTTGTATTTTGCATTGTTCTGAGACTGAATATCTCAAAATCAACTTCTCGCATTAGTGGCGACATTTAGCTTAGACAAGTTTGTACCATAAATATTTGGGAATTCCCAGACCAAAGTTTTATCCAAAAATAAATGGGAATTCCCATTTTGACAATATTAAAAAATTGGGAATTTCCAGTGTCCCTAAAGAAGACAGGCAATTTTTTGCAAACATTTTTGGAAATTCCCAAGCCTAAAATAAAAAGGTGTCTTTTTCTTGGGAATTCTTTTGTCTTCTTTAGGGTTGTGAAAATTGTGGGAATTCCCAGAGCAAAAATTGGTGCAAATTTTTGGGAATCCCATGTCTTCTTTAGGGGGGTGCCTTTCCAAACATATAATACTGATATACCGTCTCCAACATTGTGTATCCTCAAATAGTAATAAGACCTGACGCAAATATGAACAAAAACATTGAACGGAAATATTCATATTTACCTGACTTACCAGAGCGATTAGAATTAAAAGCTCATTTTTAGTTGATGTGCTTTTGTTCTTTGTTCAAATGCAATATTGAAAGTGCTCACATCAAGACATTATCAAACACGTGTTCCTTTTCGTAAGCGATGTTGTTTACGTGTGAGATTGTATTTGTTTTGTGTCGTTTTTGTCGCCGAGAAGTGCGTTTCCAGACATCAGATTGACTGCGACGTAAAAGTGAATTCATTAGTGTTCAATAGCAGTATAGGCGGGGAGCTAGCACCACTGGATTTGCATCACCAGAAAAAACCAAACTAACGTTTTTGATGGTTCCAAAACACATTCAAGTTATTTTTAAAATCAAAAAGTGCATATGGGTCAATCAAAGAACAATACATGGTTCAACTTTCAAACTTTAAAAACATACCAAACTATTCCTCATCTCAGGGATTCATACAAAATATATTTGACCTATATGCGACATGTCGTTATTGAGTTATAAACAAACAAAGCCAATCGGTGATCAGTTCTTTGGGTCACACAGTGGTCAGAAATAAAAGTGTTCCATCCTGACAAGGCGCTCATGGTCGCACCCTTCGCAATGCGCATACATTCACCCAACTGCGATTCAGGACTTCTCGCTTACAAAATAGTCCCACTTGCTAAACAAGTAGTGCTTTAGTTTTTTAGTTTTAATACTTCTTGTATCCTGTATCAATCGGTGATCAGTTCTTTGGACCACACAGTGGTCAGAAATAAAAGTGTTTAAATTTTAACGTAAATGGTCTCAAATTGGTACTGCCAAAATCCGACAAACAAAGGGCAACCCCATATTCTACATTGTAGCCTATAATTTTTGGCGACGTTTCCTAGGTAACGAAACATCCAATACGGTTAGAACTATTCTTGTTTTGACTCTCTTTTTCATGGTGAACAATTCGCAGCATATTATACATGTATAACCAGAAAAATTGCCTTTCCCACATTAATACAATCTAGTAATAGTTTGGTGTCACTTCTAATGCAAACTTTCAATTACACGAATGCCCAATGTAAATGATTTTCCGTGCCCATCGACAACCGCTTCCTTTAAACCGAAGCTGTGATGAGAAAATTCCACTCCTAATCCTTATTCAAGGGCATATTTATACACGGTATAGTTGATAAACTTCAAGTTCAAGTCGAAACAATGAGCAGAGTAAAAGTAGTTTTCGATTCTTCTTTTGCTTCAATTGTTATTCGTATTCTCCTTCTTTGTTTATTTTTCAATGTTATTCTTATCCTCTTTTTGGCTCATTTTTAGTCATTTTAAAGACTCTTTAGTCTTTGCCGTCCCCATTTTCATTCCTGAAAATTTCTGGGGGTTTCCTCCTCCCCTGACTACGCCACTGGGGATGGGGCAAGAAGTTGAGCATTTCAGTAGTGTCGTGAACAAATGGGTATTTTGGAAAAGGAGACATTGGTTAGAAATTTGTGAAAAAAGGGGTAATTGAATACCGTAGTAAATTATCAACACAAAGGGAGAATAGGAGCAACTTTCATTGTGTGTCCTGAAAGTTCATATTTTTTTAAATACGAACACGCTAACATAAGAGATTTTGATGGGATTGCCCCTAGCAGTACACATAGAGAACATAAACTACTGAAACCGGAAGATCCTACAGCCGAATTACTTGAAGATGTAACTTGGAACACTTCAGATGTAAATTTCATGGCAGACAGAGCAAGTGGACTTGCTTGCACATCTGTCTGCAATATTGTTGCAAATTATCATACATTACCAAATGTTTTCTGAATCTGGGACATTGTTTCCCAGATTTTGCCTCTCTCTTGTTTCTTGCAGCGTTATCGGTACGTATCGGATATCTAGGTAATTGCTTTAACATCTCATCTAACCCTACTATCACATTGCCTTCATCCAATAATTATGGTCAGTCACAGTTAGCTAACCCCTATTTAATAAACGTACCTAGGAGACACTTTTTGAATACAGGCAACTAAAATAAGTAGGACATTGTCTGAATAGGAGGTTAACTGCTGCCCTGGTTGTAATCAAGATAGATACAGTTACTAAATACTGGTGATTGGACTTTAACGAATACGCCGCTGGACATGTTGCAGCGTTTACCATATTCATTTGTGTACACCAATGCTTGCAAATTAAATAAATGAGTATATCAGAGCCACGCCACTATCATCTGGTTAACCAGTTGTGGCTCAATTTGCCGTCTTTCCTCAAGCACATCTCAATTGTGGGGTACCCTTTCAACCACCGACATGTTTTTGTTCATTGTGTATGTGTGCAACTAAATTTGAGAAAAATATACAATTTTTCTATATCACTTTAGTGGTTGATAAATCGGGAGAATATATTAGAAAACTACACTACCAAATTTCTATTGCTGCCAACCCCAGAGGTATATTGCTGCCCAGCTACTTTGTGACTACTCTAAATTACCAATGCAATACAATTCAGTATGAGGGTGTGTACTGTACGTGTGATTCGGATGTTTCTCTAGAGTACCCACACAGGTCGGAGTACTCTAGAGTACCCGCTAGAGGTAGCTGGGCAGCAAATCATTTTTGGAAGGCAGCAATAGGAAACTGGTAGTATCCGTCTCTGAGTTCAACCCACCCAAATGTCTACGGAATACACCATCACTAGTTCCAGTTCCAAATTCTTTTAAACTTCAAGATAAGATATTGAAACCTTAGAAATCCACCTTGTCTTCTCGCATTTCTGTATCGTAGTATCACCCTTATTACCAATGTAGGTATTTCATGAATTCTTTAGTGTAACTTATTAACGATGGCTCTTGTTTAGCTTAGGGAAAAAACGTAAATACCTTAAACACTCTTAATATTGATGAAAATAGGTCACCATCTAAGTAGCCATTGGCGATGCAACCTTACACGGGTTATATAAACTGTAGGTGAAACCCTGCACTTTTCAGTCTCACCTGTCGAAAATACACCAATCACTTAACATTCTATTGGCATGATGTTACGATTTAAGTATATGTAAAATGGATTTAAATAATAAGACAGTATGATTAAAGACTATCAGTAACAACATATTTTAGTACCGGTGTTGCGGAATGAAATGCCAAAACTAAAATTTTGCTTAGCGTCATGTACAAGCTGTTCGCAGATTGATTATACTGAACCGATATTAGCTGATATTGCACAGCAGGCGTTTATTATTCTTTACCTCCTCTGCCGCCTAAGGTTTTTTCATCGTTAAGTATAAGCCGAATCTTTTTAAAACAGAAAAAGTGGTAGAAGATAAAGTGTGGTATCGCCACCTTTTTGAGAGTAGCCAATAAAATAAGACAAATATTTAATATTAATACAGACCCTGCTTCCAAAATTAGAGGCACATTCTTTTTTTATTCAGAGATAAGCAACCTTATAAAGAAGTTCTCAATGCAAATATTCCATTTATTGCCATCTGAGGTTGTTCATTTGCGTTATTTATAAGGCAAAATTTCTACAAGTATTGAAAAGTATACATGTATATCATCAACAAAGTTTAAAACTAATCAACAAGACTCACATTTTTGTCTGATTAATTTTAGTTTTAGCTTGTTTATATAGTTTTATGTTTACTTGAATTCATTAAAAATTATAAAGAGCTCCTATATAACTTTTTCGAGATTTGCCAATCAGGTTGATTTCTAAAACATTACCAGCCATCTTGTCAATGACCAATCGCCGCCAAATCAACAGATGACCTGAAGATGCATCTAGGATAAGGTGCGATATCGTAACCTCTCAAAAACTTGAGTCCAGTTGAATAGTTTCAGAAATTATGTTACCAGCCCAATTTTCAAAATGATTGCCCACGATATTTAGAATAATCTCATCTTGTCAGAAGCAGAGTTAAAGTGAACGTAGTTCAAGACAGAGCTTTCTGTAAATAGTCATGTTTACTTTGAAATGAGAATTAAAAGACGTTTATTTTGATAGTTTTATCCTATACAATCGTCTGATAAGTTGATGAGACTGTAGCTTGCGGATAACTATGCAATACATCAGGACGTTAAACATGCTTTTTGTTCCCTACGGGTTGTTAGTATCCTTCTTCGTGATATGAATACTATCCGGTATTAGATGCTGATACACACACCAAACAATATCTTCTCCAGACTATGTTGTTTCAAATCTACACCAATTAAGGGCTATAATCCTCCGCTATGCTGTAATATAACGTTTAATATTCGTATATTCCAGTCGTTTAATAGATACATGTATAAGATATGATGATATACATTTAAGAATTGACACATGTAAAAAGGTATATTCTGCGGATAAAAATTGCTTTCAAACATTTTATATTGCTAAATATGTCTTTGAACATTTTATATTGTTTATTGATCATTAAAAATAACATCTAACCACAGACACAGACACAGACTAAAATGCGTGTTATTTTACAAAGATAGACAGATTGAGATTTTTAGAATATTCAAAAAACTTAGAATTCAAAATAAATTAGAATCACACAATTGCACTTCAATATCCAACACAAATCCAATACAAAACACAACAACATGTTTTTTTTTAAATAGTGCACTTAATACACTGTAAAACAAACAAAATAAACTAAGATGATGGTTGATATTAAAAACCACATATAAATTATTAAGATTATTATTTTCATGTTAAGGGTACTTGCCCATCAATTTCATTCAGGGGCGTGTTTGAAAAACGGCACAGCGCATTAGTAAAAAGAATAAAAAATACTAAAATTTTCACCAGGATTCGAACCACTGCCACTGTGACATAGTATAACCCCTAATTGAGGCAGATATTTGAACTATATATGTTACTTATATTTTGTTAACTCTTTATAATGTGTTCATGTTTAAAGTAGATTTTTGTTTCAATTATAAATATATAATATAAAAGGATTCAAAGAGAAAGTTAAAAAGCTCACCCTTGTACAGAGTTAAAATTCAGGGGTGAGAAAGTGGAACTTCTCACACATTAAAGTGAGGAGATACATGCCCGCCACGACAGATGGTATGTTCAAAAGTAATGGCCAAATAGATCCTGCTTTCCGACTATTTGGCTAGATAACCATAAATGTGGTTTTGGCCAAGGAAATAACATGTCAGAATATTATTAATTAGTCCTCTTCTTGGCCAAACCTTCCCCTTTTAGACCATCTCAAGGGACACCACCCACTTTATTGGTGATCTGAATCATACCAGTCATATGATTGGTTGAAAGTTAATATCTAAACCTACTTGGAAGTGTGTGATTGGTCAGGAAAGCTTAGTACCAATCACTGTTAAGAAGCTTCCTATTGGATAAGATTAGTTATCTGATTATTCCTTCATTTGTATGTATATGGAGAGATATTCCTCTTCTCTTCAGTCTAATCTACAACTTGACTCAGAGAGCACCTCTCTGAGGTGTTCGAAGAAGATTTTAAAACGCCATCGAAATATGAAAAGCTTATCAATAGAAATAAAATAGTTATGCTTTGAGATATAAACATCTATAAGTGTACTTGTGTGTTAATGGCCACGCTAATCATTCGTCACAGCCACCAAGGCACTATGAATGCTAAAGATGCCTACCGTGCCACGGTGACTGTGGTTAACATTCGGCGATTTTCAAAGATATACGTATCAACACGTTTCTAGTGTAATGAAAATCAGATTTTGGTAGGAATACAGTCATAGAAAGACATATGACTTTACCCTTGTCTGTTTGTTTTTCATTTAATACAAATTAATTTTGATGAATTGAACTGGTACGACTCTTAGGACTCGTGATAAACGACGATTAATTTTGTAATAATAAAATGAAAACGCTGGGTCATTCACGACGTCATTTGTAATTCATGTCAAAACCTGGGGAGAGACCACACACATCCGTGTACGTGCGCAATCGATACTCAATGATCCAGACAATACCGTTTGAATATACCGCTCTTGTGTATGCACCTGCTTGACACATCTTTTCACTTGCGGGAAGATATAGGCCTATACCCTAATAGCTTACAATAGATACCCCACCGTAAATAGCTCTCTTCATTACCTCGCTGTGCCAGTATATACGTGTAGTGTACGTACTTTTGAACCATATTTTGTCAAAAATGATAGGAAGGGACTGTTTTCAGCTGAAATGTTGGCTATCAGCTGATGCTCAATGATACCGGGAAGTGTTGCAGAAAGGTAAGCGTACTCTTTATTTATTCAAAATATCACATATCAATGAATTTAAATTGGAAATCCAAAAAGGAAATGTCAGGTCAAAATTCTCACCTTAGAATTATTGTGAAATAAAATCAAACCAAATTTAGGCTCCGCAAACAACGTCCAATTATTCCCATTGGTGTTTGCTATACGTGCATATAATAAATTATGATTTGGGGCCAATTTGAGAAGAGTTAATGCCTCGAGTTTCAAAATACACAGAGTGGGGACAATTCAAGACTCTGTAAAAACAAATCAAGAATTATCTGGGATAATTGCAACTAAGTATAATGAAAGTTATGATCTAAGCTACCAGATGCATCATTAATTTCCTGACTATGATATGTAGTTGTGGGAAAAGATTACTTTAATGTTTTGGCGGGATTATTTCCCGCCAAAAATGTCAACCAAAAAGAGCATGTAGCCTTAAGAAGTGACGTCAAGTAAGGAAGAGGGCTGCATTTGAATCTGTTTATATTGTGATCTGTACACAATTAGCAGTTCTTCTGCATTAAGCACTGCTTCTTGAAGTTGGCGAAGCATGAAATGTTTCTTACTAGCTGTTATGATTTTGAGGTGGGTCCAAATATATGTCGGCAAGAAGGTCTATATTTACAGTCACGTTACAGTAATTGTTCAGGACATTCAGATTACGGTATGTCTACGGTGCTGTGTAAATTGCAAAGTGTTTATGTGGGGCCACCCAGATTACTGTACACTGCTGTGTAAATTGTATAAGTGTTTTGATGAAGACATCCGAGTAACGGTAAGTGTACAGTGCTCTATAAATTGTAAAGTGTTTCTTTGAGGACACCCGGATTACGGTAAGTGTAAATTGCTCTGAACATTGCAAAAATGTTTTTCTGAGGACACTCAGATTATGGTAAGTATGCAATTAATCAAACATACCCAGGTGCAGGATTCATCACCATATAGTACGCTTACTGTCTATATCCAAACCGCACACCATAGCAAAAATTGAAGATAAACATAAAAAACGGTAAAAGTTATAGGCTTAATTTCTAAAAAAATATAAGCAGATTATAAATCCGTTCAGTAGACAGGAAAAAAAAAGCACAGTGATTTATAGTGCGCTACACACAGGCACAACGCCTAGACGTTGATCCACAAGCCTCAGCACACTTTACAGGTGACGTCGTCCATAAAGGGTATATGGATTTCAACTAGAATGGCTCATTGCAGGAGAGGGCGCAGGTCAATAACATCTAGGTCATTGTTTTGTTTGTTAAACAAAATACTAACATACTGAAAAAAAAAAGTTATTTATCTTAAACTATATCATTTGGGCATTCCCTATGATCATACGCCGGTACATTTATTGTACACTACATGTTTTATATTCCTTCCATATGGTAGTCAATTATCTAACCGTTCATCTTCCACATACACGACTCAAGTCGTGCAATTCATTGACGAGGTTACGCGATGCTTCTTTTTTACGGTGTTTATACGATGTTCAAGCTAAATTTACTTTCCCTTAAGTACAGTTATATTTCCAGGTACACATGGCACACAAGTAATGCAATGAGCTATTCTAGTTGAAATCCATATACCCTCTATGAAAGACGTCACCTTAATGTCCCACATATGGGTGTATGGATTTCAACCGGAATAGCTCAACGAACACTCAACCATTCGCACTTCCACTTCTAATATCCTGCCCGCGTTCTTCAATCGTAAAAGCATTCCGTATAAGAAATTGTAAACTAAACATACCACATATAATGCGCATAATGCAAAGGGTTGGTGGTGCTGAATAATGTAATCTAAAGGGCAATACAAGTCAAAAATGTGGCTTATTCATACGTTTCTAGAATGCATTTATGTAATTATCACGAAGGTTCTAAACAACATGATACAATACTGACAGTCCAATCACTGCAAAGTTATGGGTAGTTCAAACTTTGGAAGTTGCAACCTGCCAACGTCAGTGTGCAAAATTGGTAAGAGCAATGTAAAGGAAATACTATTATTGAAGTTGCTATTTTTCTCATGAATCACTTCAGGTGGTACGTACACTAGCGTATTGGTAGGAGAGAGATCCTGTTCATGAGTTTATCCGTTTCCGTTTTTGGTAGGTTTAAGAGGTTTTAGAAAGTCTGTATATTTAAAGATAACACTCTAGTGGATATGAACATAAGTAGTAAACGCAGTCCGTAACCCCACAAGTCAAGCATGTCCAGCGGCTTATTCATTGTTTAATAAGGACTAACATACAGTGTATAAGGACTTCAGTTTAGGAACTACACGATCTTTCACTGATTCAATTTTATTATCCCCCTTTGTGGTCAGTTTTCCTGAACCAGAAAGTCCATAAAGTTCCGTCAATTTCTGTTCACATATCCATTTCGTAACTCGGGTACTTGTGCACACGTTTACCCTGTGACTAGGCTATAATCTAAACCGTTTCATGTAAAGTACCTTCACATCTAGTAAGTAATGTAGAATTGATAGGTCCCGATTGAGTGGTACATCATTTTCAACAGAAACCTGTATTTCGGGGATGTTGCAACACTTATGACTAGTGTGTGTTTCGCCCACCGCATGTAGTGTATTCTGTAAATCAGCGTATTCAGCGATGTGTAGCTTGCGGACGAAGCAGCGTAAAACCTTACCTACGCACTTCAATAGTTTAATTTGGGGAGAATACATTTGGGTAAATCACATGGATTATTGTCTCTTGGCGGGATCGCAATTGTTATTAAAACTTGAGACTGTATCTACTCGTATTATATAATTTAATCAGTCTTGGCCTTAAGGGTTATAAAACACACCATCACTATGACTGTATCTCAACCTTTTTGTTGAGATTAGGCGAACAGGACGGTATTCCATACTTATTCGTAACTAACAATGAATTATTACCGGTCTCAATATTTTTGGATGCTCAAATAGTAATAAAAAAACCGTTATGCGCAAAAAAGGTCAAAACCGGGGGTGTGGTCAGTTATTTTGGACCACACAGTGGTCAGAAAAAAGTGCTTCAATTTTCTTTATGTAAAAGGAATTCAAATAACATACTTCCAAAATCCGACAGATAAAGAGCAACCTCATAGGCTATATTGCAGCCTACAAGGCTTATTGACCATAACCTATTTGGCGACATTTCCTAGGTAACGAAACATCCAAGACGGTGAGAACTATTCCTTATTTGACTCTATTTTTCATGATGAACATTTTGCAGCATTATTATATTAGAAAAATTGCCTTTCCCACAGTGGTACAATCTGATAATACTTGAGCGTCACTTCTAATGCAAACTTTCAATTACACGGAAGTAAATGATTTTCCGTCCCGATCGACAACAGCTTCCTTAAAACCGAATCTGTGATGAGAAAATTCCACTCCTAATCCTTATTCTAGGGCATATTTATACACGGTATAGTTGATAAGCTTAAATTTAAGTCGAAACAATGAGCAGAGTAAAAATAGTTTTCGGTTCTTCTTTTGTTTCAATTGTTTTTCGTCTTCTCCTTCTTTGTTTATTTTTCAATGTTATTCTTACCCTTGTTACTGATCTTCTTATCTCTTACTCTCTGCTACTTCTACGTACTTGAGTAGAACACTTGCTTCATATCAAAATATCGTATTAAGTATGTCGGGTCTTTTGGTTACATTTACTTCAAAAGTCAACTCATCCAATAAACTAGGTTGGTTAACGATTGCCTTGAAGTCAGCCTTAAACCCTTATTCTTTCTACCGAGTGTTAGTTTCCTTCTAAGTGATATGAATACTATCCGATACGCATACAGGTACATCGAAGATGTTCTTCAAGCTTTTGTAACGTCTTTCATTTGCATATGTTCCAATGTTGTTTTAAATCTGGGTCAATTAAAATTTTGGGCGACGACACCCGACTATGCTGCAATATTTTTCTGCATTGCAATTATCAATATTTCAGGCGTGTCAGTCATGCCACGCAGAACGCACTTTTTTACCATCTTATATGAGAATAATTTTTTTTAGATAATGTTGTAACATTTAGGTAATATATTATATAAAAATATGAAATTCTAGCTATGAAAATTACCTTTTGATATTGCCATCATAGCTAGAATGCATGACTGTTTTTTACAATGTGTATGGGATAAATTTGGCATCAAATCATTTTGTTTAAGGAATATTTTTTCCCGTTCCATATTCTTCATTTTGCCAGCTTTATATTTGAAATGATTTCAACTGATCACAAGTTGCAAAGACATCTATTACTAAGTAACATACTGTTTCCTTTTACGGTGATTAAACTATATTTATTCTCTCACAGGTATCTTCCCAGGTGCATATTAGAGTGATTTAAAAATTCAAAATGGGTAAGTCATGTCGTTCGCAATAAACACTCACCCATTCGCACTTTCCTATAATATCCTGCTTGCTTTTCTTCACGTAAACACATTACATTCGAATTTAAACTTAACCGTTACCACTACCACATACAATGCGTAATGCAAAAGGTTATGGTGCCGGTGCTGCATAAAATGTAAATGGTACTTCAGATCCAAAACGAAGCTATCGCCAATCTAATTTCATGCCAGGTTGGTAAGAAGCTAATTTTGCAACATTATTGTACGTCAATTCCAATGATCATCCAGTCTCTGAAAGTATTAGATACCCGCATGATTTGATAAACGAATGCACTGTTTGCAATCTGCTCTTGTATTATCAATGTCTCTGGATCGGATAACTTCTACCGTGCCCTCGATGCATTAATAATGGGATAAGATCACAGAAGGACGCGTGAGCTTGAATATTTCGTGAGATACACGAATTGCCCCACGTTCCGATTGCAAGAGATAAAACACGTTTCTCTTTCCTCACATTGAATAAAACATAGCGAATAAAAGGAGAAATGCTCTTATTGTAAAGCTACATTGACAGTTTACTTTAATATTCGGTATTATGTTTTTGGAAAGAAAACTAGCCTTTGCTGCTGGTAAAAAGGAATATTTGCCTTAGATGACACTTTTAAAGTTCTTACGGCATCATTTATTTATTTCAAGAATGATCATTGTTCTCTAACAAATCGATGCAATATGCATCTTTGTTGGAACGTGGAAGGTTAATCTACAAATCCGTATGGTTGCCATCGAGGTGAATATGTACAGGATCCCCGGACAGGCTTCCAAATTTATGAAAATCTTAAATATATTTAACAGTGTTTGTCAAAGCATCAAGTATTATAGGATAAGCTAAATTGGCCTGTTATCAATAATTTTTGTATATGAACGTTTTTTTGAATCCACCTCTTTTAGTTTATAAGGCCAAAAAAGTTTGTCTCAAAGCATGCACGCGCATTTGTAAAATCGCGCGATTTGAAAAAAAAAAGCGGTTATTTTTGTTATTTAAAGCGGAAAATTTCGGCGAAAATCAGATGTTTTTCTCAAAATACCATAAAAATATCGGGAATTAAAAATCGCATTTCGCATTTGTTTTCAAACCACTTGTGAGCTTTGAGACAAACCTTTTTTTGCCTAATACAATCATAGCGCCTGTCAGGTAGAAGAGATCGTACGAAAGATCTCCTTCCTCCATCCAGACAAGGCGCTCATGGTCGGACCCTTCGCAATGCGCATAAATCCACCCAGCTGCGATCCAGGACTTCTCGCTTACAAAATAGTCCCATACCATACTTTGTAAACTTGCTAATTAAGTTGCGTTTGATTTTCTATCTTTAATATTTCTTGTATCCTGCATGCACAGTGGTCTTGCAATCCCCGATTTCTGAAGTGTATTATGCAATGTTCAATTGTTTCTGTAAATATAATTTTATATCATTCTGTGCTTTATACGTACACATTTGCATGTTTATTGTTTTTATCTCTGTAAATTTATAATATAATTTGACCTTAGGGTCACTCTTTGATAAATATTAATAAAATATGAAATATGTATGAATATATTATGTACAAAAATCAACGCACACGATACTTGAAAGTAACGTCTGTGCTCTTTTGATTTAAACATATATTTAAGATAGCCTGATTATGTAATATATGTCAAGACATTTTACCATTCATATCTGAGTATTGCTAATGATGTTTTTGTGGTACATGCTCTGTTGTTCTATACAATTATAGGTCAAAAGTGACGCAGGAAAGCATTGATTGAATTTATAACAAATAATCAAATTGCTCTAAAGGTTAAAACACTATTGTATCATGAGAACCGCTTTGAGAAATTGGTTCTCATTATCCATGATTATATAGTCTCACAAACATACCCACTATATCCATCAGACATTACTTATCTTTGATTTTTTCCACAACGAGTCAATCAATGCATAGGTATTAAAAACCCATCCAGTTGACCAGGCAAACTTACAAGGGCAACCCAATTAAGTAGGCTTAAAATATAATCAAGTCAATGTTCACCTCTATACCACCACACTTTACATAGCTCCCAACTTTTCCAGATAAAGGAAATAGCTTTTACAACTTCCGTTTTGGTCAAGGTTCAACAAAGTATGTAATTACCAATATTCACCTTTGTCTCTAGCAAAAATATTCCGAAATTCGTCCAGTAGTTTAAAACATTATTTTGGAATTAAATCTGTTGCCACTTTTTCTACGTAGCGTACACGGGAGAGTGGAGAAGCCGTCTGACGTCACATCATCATCGATCAGATGCCTGATGAAGTCCGATGGCTTCGGACGCAACGTAGCAAAGTGAGTTGCAAAAATTTAGTTCCAGTATTAGATTTCATTTGAAAATAATATTCCACATGTGAAAAAAGGCGTTTATATCAAGTGTTCTTCTTTTGTACTGCGATATGGGATATCTAAACTTGTCTTAAAACTAGGCTGAATTGTTATTGAACCAGATCAACACCGTAAGTAAAGATAGCTTATACGAGTAATATATTCCGATTGCCTATCGGTGGTTCATTGTTTTAATTGTAGTGTGTAAATAATGGCATTAGTGTGGGTTCTGAAAAGTGCGTGATCGCAGAGATGCATAGTAGATGACAATGTCTGCATACAGCTTACATTACACCAAGTGTTCTTCTTTTGTACTGCGATATGTGATATCTAAACTTGTCTTAAAACTAGGCTGAATTGTTATTGAACCAGATCAACACCGTATTGTGAATATAGCTTATACGAGTAATATATTCCGATTGCCCTATCGGCGGTTCATTGTTTTATTTGTAGTGTATACATAATGACATTAGTGTGGGTTCTGAAAAGTGCGTGATCGTAGAGATGCATAGTAGATGAATGTGTCTGCACACGGCTTACAATTCGCCAATATCGACACCGAAAGTGCAAGAAATTCAGACTTAACGGTTGCATTATTCAATGAAAATTTGTGATATTTAAGCGTGTAATGAATGGATAATGGTAAACTAAAGACAAGAATGAAAACATCGGGTTCTTTCTGCCACGCTAAAGTAATATAGACTGAAGACAAAAATAATGACGTGAACTCACCTTAAGGGATCTAAAATGAGCGTTTATTGCGTTTCGACAGTATTTTTTGTGGGACATGAGAGCACCTCAGACCTATCGAATTGCATTCTGAATACGAAGCATGTCTTTCTGATATCAAATAATTTTCATTTTTGAAAATCATAATATAATACAAATTTTATGACAAAAATTTGATATTTTTCAAATTTTTGATATATAGCAGTCCTCGAAGTAAATTATATAAATCTAATGATATATTCTTAAAGTGTATGTAGCAGGGAGGAAAAGCCGACGGTCAATTGAAATTTTGACCTTTCATATTGAAGATATGGATTTTTCCCCCCAAAATAGCTAATTTTTTTTGTGTGTTTTGGGAAAAAATATCCATATCTTCAATACGAAAGGTCAAAATTTTCAATTGATCGTCGGCTTTTCATCCCACCTACATACACTTTAAGTATAAATCATCAGATTTATAAAGTTAACTTCAAGTACTGTTAAATATCAAAAATATCATTTTTTAATGATTTGCCATAAAATGTGTATTACATTGCGAATTTCAAAAAATCAAAATTATTTGATATCAGAATGACATTCTTCGTATTCAGAATGCAATTCGATATGTCTGATGTGCTCTAATGTCCCACAATAAATACTGTCCAAACGTTCATACCCCATCCCTTAAAACAACATATAAAATGATTTATTTTTCAGCTTTTGGCACGAAGACATCAATCTTTGTTTTCTATCACCTGCATCTGAATGTTTGAAGATAACTTACATGCCTGCTTGAAATACTAACCTGTCATATTGATGGTGGAAATACATTATAACAAGTGTTAGGCTGGTTTCATACTTTCCTGCTGCTTTGCCGCTTTGAAGATGATATTGCTTCACTGCGCAGTCGCACCAGAAACGGTAGCGGTGACCAGCGGCAAGCCGATATATCGATCACTCTACCGGCGGCAGCACCGCTGGGAGTTGAATTCAAGCCAACTCGGAGCGGTGACGAATGAGAACAAAATACGATTTTGGAGCGGCAAGAGTGGCTTTCAGAGTCATGCCGCTGCCGCTCAGAGGTGTGCCGCTCATTTTGACCCATTTCTAGTCATTTTAAAGACACTTTACTTTTTGCCGTCAACATTTTCATTTCTCAAAATTCAGAGGGGGTTTGCCCCTCCCCTGGCTACGCCACTGGGGAGGGGGCCGTGATAAATATGTGCTTATCAGCATCAGGAAGTTGAGCATTCCAGTAGTGTCGTGAACAAAGAGGTATTTTGGAAAAAGGAGACATTGGTTAGAAATTTGTGAAAAAATGGGTAATTGAATACCGTAGTAAATTATCAAAACAAAGGGAGATTAGGAGCAACTTTTACTGTGTGTCCTGAAAGTTCGTATTTAAAAAAAAATACGAACATGCTAACATAAGAGAATTTGATGGGATTGCCCCTAACATAAACTACTGAAACCGGAAGATCCTACTGCCGAATTAGCTAAAGATGTAACTTAGAACACTTCAGATGTAAAAGTTCATGGCAGGCAGAGCAAGCGGACTTGCTTGCACATCTGTCTGCAATATTGTTGCACATTATCATACACTACCAAATGTTTTCTGAATCTGGACCATTTTCCCCAGATTTTGCCTCCCTTTTGTTTCCTGCAGCGATATCAGTACGTATCGGATGTCTAGGTAATTGCTTTAACATCTCATCTAACCCTACTATCGCATTGCCTTCATCCAATAATTATGGTCAGTCGCAGTTAGCGAACTCTATTTAATAAACGTACCTAGGAGACACTTTTCGAATACAGGCAACTAAAATAAGTAGGACATTGTCTGAATAGGAGGTTAACTGCTGCCCTGGTTGTAATCAAGATAGATACTGTTACTAAATACTGGTGATTGGACTTTAACGAATAAGCCGCTGGACATGTTACAACGTTTACCATAATCATTAGTGTACACCAATGCTAGCAAATTAAATAAATGAGTATCAGAGCCACACCACTATCTGGTTAACCAATTGTGGCTCAGTTTGCCGTCTTTCCTCAACACATCTCATATGTGGGGTACCTTTTCAACCACCGACATGTTTTTCACGTGTATATGTTTAACTACATTCAGAAAAATATACAATTTTACGAAAAACTTTAGTGGTTGATAAATCGGGAGAATATGAAGAAAACTACACTCAAATTTCTATTACTGCCAACCCAGAGGTACATTGCTGCCCAGCTACTTTGAGGCTACTCTATAGAGTACCAGTGCAGTACCAGTATGATGAGTGTGTGTCCACCCAAATATCTACGGAGCACCCCCATGATTAGTTCCAGTTATTGGGGATTTATTTGAGTGTTGCATAGCGACGGGTGGAAAACCATAAGTTGGCTGCACCACCCCTAACGGAATGGCAGGCTGCCATCGGGATTTGGGATATCCAAGCGAGTGGGTTTAGCCATTTAATAAAAACAAAACAAAACTGTAGTGTATTTCTTCAAAAGAGCCGATAATCACATTCATAGTTCTTGAGTTATGCCTTAAGGCGAATAGAATATCAATACGATAGATTTTGACGCTTTCCTCCCCTCCGAGAAAAATCATGAATATCGGGGAAAATTGGCATTTTTTTTATATCAATGCTTGGGATCTTCTTTATAGAAAAGATAGAAACGATACCATTCTTCTTGTGTGTCAACCTGCTTTGTCTTAATATTTGAGTTCAATCACCAATAGGTCATGCTCCCCTCCAGACCACCTTAAGGGTATTTATAATGCCTTACAGAGTCCGTTAGCATGGTAGGTGATTGATGGTTAATATCGATGATTACACGAACGATATAAGTTAGACGGAGAAGTTTTCCGGATTATTGGTAACAGAGGCATTCCACGTTTTGCACGTAAACTAGCTTTTCTTTTAAACCTCAAGGCGCGATATTTAAACCTTCTATTAGATATACACCCAGACTTCGCGCATCTCTCTATAACACAATATTACTACTGGAGGTATTTCATGAATTCTTATTAACGATGACTCTTGGGTAGCCTATGGACAAAAACCGTAAATACCTGTGACACAGTTGTGTTAATATTAATGAAATAGGTCACCTAAGTGGCCATGGGCGATGCAACCTTACACGGGTTATATAAACCATAGGTGAAATCCTGCACTTTTCAGTTACACCTGTCGAGAAAACACCAATCAGTTAACATTCTAGAAGCATGTTAAAATTTAAATACATGCAAAATGGATTGAAATAATAAATCAGTATAATTAATGACTATCAGTAACAACATGTTTTAGTAACGGTGTAACTTAATGAAATTCCATAACTAACATTTTGCTTAGCGTCATATGCAAGCTGTTCGCAGATTGATTATACTGAAGCGATATTGCACAGCAGGCGTTTGTTATTCTTTACCTCCGCTACCACCTGAGGTTATTTTATCGTTAAGTATAAGCTGAAACTTAAAAGCAGTTCTTGAAAAAACTTAATTTACCTGCCTTTTAAATAAGAAATAAGTGGTAGAAGATAAAAGGTTGTACCGCCAAAGCATTTTCGAGATTAGCCAATCAAGCTGGTTGATAAGACATTAACAGCAATTGTGTCAATAACCAATTGCCGCCAAATCAGCATATGACCATAAGATAACGTGCGATACCGTAACCTCGAGTCCAGTTAAATAGTTTTGAAAATCAAATTTTATATTACCAGCCTAATTTTCAAAATGATTGGCTACGATGTTTGGAATAATCGCATCTTGTCAGAAGCAGAGTTTAAAGTGAACGTAGTTCAAGTCAGAGCTTTCTGTAAATAGTATGTTTACTTTGAAATTAGAATTAAAAGTCGTTTACTTTGATAGTTTTATCCTATACAATGTCTGATAAGTTGATGAGACTGTAGCTTGCGGATAACTATGGAATACATTAGGACATTAAACATGCTTTTTGTTCCCTACGGGTTGTTAGTTTCCTTCTTCGTGATATGAATACTATCCGGTATTAGATGCAGATACACACACCGAACAATATCTTCTCCAGGCTATTGTTACATCTTGCAGTTTACTGTGTTACTATGTTGTTTCAAATCTAGACCAATTAAGGGCTATAATCCTCCGCTATGCTGTAATATAGTATTTAATATTCCAGTCGTTTAATAGATACAGATATAAGATATGATAACCTACCTTTTAGGATTGACACATGTAAAATGTATATTCTGCGTATAAAAATTGCTTTTAAACATTTTGTATTGCTAAATATGTCTTTGAACATTTTATATTGTTTAGATTTATAAAGAGTCCTCTTTATTCATGGTTTATTCTGGGGTTTATTAAAAATAACATCTAACCACAGACTAAAATGCATGTCACTTTACAAAGATAGACAGATTGAGATATTTAGAATATTTAAAATACTTCAAAATAAATTAGAATCACACAATTGCACCAACGCAAATCCAATACAAAACAAAACAACATGATTTTTTTTTAAAAGTGCATTTAATACACTGTAAAACAAACAAAATAAACTGAGGTGATGGTTGATAATTAAGTTGGCATGAAATGTTTCTTACTAGCTCTTATGATTTCGAGGTGGGTCCAATTATCTGTTGGATAGTATTTGCAGTCACATTACAGTAATTGTTCAGGGCATTCAGATTACGGTATGTCTACGGTGCTATGTAAATTGCAAAGTGTTTATGTGGGGCCACCCAGATTAATGTAAGTGTACACTGATGTGTAAACTGTAAAAGTGTTTTGATGAGGACATCCAAGTAACGGTAAATGTACAGTGCTCTGTAAATTGTAAAGTGTTTCTGTGAGGACACCCGGATTACGGTAAGTGTAAATTGCTCTGAACATTGCAAAAATGTTTTTCTGAGGACACTCAGATTATGGTAAGTATGCAATTAATCAAACATTCCCAGGTGCGGGATTCATCACTATATAGTACGCTTACTGTCAATATCCAAACCGCACACCATATCAAAAATTGAAGATAAACATAAAAAACGGTGAAAGTTATAGGCTTAATTTAGGGCGCAGGTCAATAACATCTAGGTCATTGTTTTGTTTGTTAAACAAAATACTAACATACTGAAAAAAATGTTATTTATCTTAAACTGTATCATTTGGGCATTCCCTATGATCATACACCGGTACATTTATTGTACACAACATGTTTCATATTCCTTCCATATGATAGTCAATTATCTAAAACCGTTCATCTTCTACATACACGACTCAAGTCGTGCAAGTCATTGACGAGGTTACCCGATGCTTCTATTTTACGGTGTTTATACGATGTTCAAGCTAAATTTACTTTCCCTTAAGTACAGTTATCTTTCCAGGTACACATGGCACACAAGTAATGCAATGAGCTATTCTAGTTGAAATCCATATACCCTCTATGGAGGACGTGACCTTAATGTCCCACACAGGGGTGTATGGATTTCAACTGGAATAGCTCAATGAACACTCAACCATTCGCACTTCCACTTCTAATATCCTGCCCGCGTTCTTCAATCGTAAAAGCATTCCGTATAAGAAATTGTAAACTAAACATACCACATATAATGCGCATAATGCAAGGGGTTGATGGTGCTGAATAATGTAATCTAAAGGGCAATACAAGTCAAAAATGTGGCTTTTACCAATCTACGTTTCTAGAATGCATTTATGTAATCATCACGAAGGTTCTAAACAACACGATACAATACTGACAGTTCAAATCACTGGAAAGTTATGGGTAATTCAAACTTTGGAAGTTGCAACCTGCCAATGTCAGTGTGCAAAATTGATAAGAGCAATGTAATTGAAATAATATTATTGACGTTGATTTTCTCATAAATCACTTCAGGTGGTAAGTACGCTGGCGTATTGGTAAGAGAGAGATCCTGTTCATGAGTTTATCAGTTTCCGTTTTCGATAGTTTTAAGAGGTTTTAGAAAGTCCGTATATTTAAAGATAACATTATAATGGATATGAACATAAGTAGTAAACGCAGTCCGTAACCCCACAAGTCAAGCATGTCCAGCGGCTTATTCGATGTTTAATAAGGACTTACATACCGTGTATAAGGACTTCAGTTTAGGAACTACACGGTCCTTCACTGATTCAATCTTATTATCCCCCTTTGTGGTCAGTTTTCCTGGACCAGGAAGTCCATAAAGGTCCGTCAATTTCTGTTCACATATCCATTGCATGTAATGCTAATCATCTGCGGTAGATATATTTCTGGTTGTTTAAATTCAAATGTTCATGTATGGTTAGTAAGAACTTGATAAGCCAAATTTTTTCAACAAACATTGTGTCGTATCGTAAAATGGATTAACGCATGCAAGGGTAACTTTGGCATGTTTGAATTGAGATATATGTGACTGCGTGATGTGTACACTTTTCCCTTGGATCAGCACAGCCAACTTCTCGCATTAGTGACTACATAAGCACGTGCTACTTTTTGTTTTGTGAGCGAGGTTGTTTACGTCTGTGAGAATGTATTTGTTTTGTGTCGTTTATGTGCGTTTCCTGACATTAGAGACATTGCGATTTCCAAACGTAGACATCGGAATAGACTATGTCATAGTCGAATTTTGATAAAAAAATATGTTATTATTATTTTATCATGATGAACGCATTCCGTTGAACTCAAAATTTAATACACTGATGTTTATTAAACATGTTAAAATTAAAGTGCTCAATGGTAAAATGGTCATAAAGAGTTTAGGCCTATATAATTAGATTTTTAGGGACAATAAAAGTTATTGAATGCAACATATTTTGCATAATTATAATGTCTCACTTAAGTACTAAACAATTCTGATTTTTGAATCTACCAGTTTATTGATCGCGAAAATTCGACTATGTACTTTGACTTTTAAGCAGAACTTTACCCCGGCATAATATGGTCTCTAAAACACACTGTCAATCATACTTGTTTATCAATCCAATGTAACCACAAGTACTCAGCATGGTAGTATTAGACGCGCTAAATGTGCGTCCATGCACCACAGAGAGATTAATTTTCGCGTCACCACAAACGTGCCGCAAAATTCCATAGATTGTTATGTACGATGTAGTTAATGGTAATAGCACGTGCCCGGAGGATTTAAACAATAGCGAGATCTGGGCGACCAATCACAAGCCAGATCCATTTAAAGATGCATTACATCATGGCCAATTTTAGTAAGGCCAGAAATTGGCATAACTCTCCATAGAGTCCCATGTTAACCACAAGTCAAAGTAAGTAGTCCACTTGGGAAGCTAACAAACAGAGGGAGTATGGTGACTGAAAATATCAGATGTGAAAATCTATCAATTGCACACACATTAATACAAAACAGCGTTTTATGCTTAAATCGTCGGTCGCAACACATAGTGGCGTAGAGTAAGTTTCCAAATTTTCCGTTTCACATAGTGGCGTATAGGTTTAGAGCTAGCTATTATCCTATAAAAGTTATTCCTTTTTAACTATTAAAGATACAGTTTAATAGTTTGAACCTTAAACTTCAATTTCAAATTCAAATTCAATCGGGCCACTGAAGGATAACAATGGAGAAGTATCGACACCGTTACTAGTAGCATATCCTTCAAAAACGTTTTGATCGGAAACGTATTTTGTCCTTCACGTACGCCACTATGTGTTGCGACCGACGAAATGTAATAGCCAGAGTATGCAAAATGGGCAAGTGGACTACGGAGAAGTCTAAGATCGGACGTACGTTGATCTATTCAAAACCACTCTCCTGTATCGAAGCGAGGTCACGTATTTAGCTATTTTTGAAGATATTCCACGTGCGAAATCGACGTAGATACATCGTTGAAAATGCACAAAATTTGTCCATTTCACAATATGTTAAAGACAGTCAAAGATAATGAACATATGAAGGAAAATCTAATTATTATTATGATCTTTTTTGTTTGTAACAAATCATTATAATAAAGGTACAACGATGTGCTAAATATGGACTAAATTTAAACGCAATATTCATACGCAGAGATTGCCCATTGAAATGTGTGTGATACTTTGCGTACAAAAAATGACATTGCGATTTCCCATTTTGGATTCCAACGTAGAATAAAACGCAGATGCTATGTTGAAATATGCTGATTTTACCTCATGTCTAAGTCCATGCAACGCGCCCAATTTTCAGGACGAAAAAGTCAAGTCATGATGTATGGATGAAGTGATCTTTAATCTACCAAAATATATGTTTTGGGGCAACTATAATATTTGGGGAGCACAAAAAAACCAATTAAGTTTAATCAGCATGTAGGTCTAAATTTTAGTCAAAATCAAAAGCGGTCTGTTTGAATTAAGCAGAGACTCAGGTAACTGTTATTTTTTAATCACTATCGACCTAGATTAGATTAGATCAAATATTATAGCCTATATTCCAGCAGACTCGTTCTCCTTCGTGACGAATGAGCACAATCCAGTTTGGAACCGAGACTAGCAGTATTTAACACCGTATTAACGTACGTAAAAACGTACGTTCCACGTGCTGCGTTTGGAACATCGCAATGTCTCTATTAGATTGACTGCGACGTAAAAGTGAATTCATTAGTGTTCAATAGCAGTACAGACGGGGAGCTAGCACCACTGGATTTGAATTATCCAGGATAAACCAAACTAACGTTTTTGATGGTTCCAAAACACATTCAAGATATTTCTAAAATTAAAAAGGGCATATGGGTCAATCAAAGGACAACACAGGGTTCAACTTTCAAACTTTATTAAAAACATACCAAACTATTCCTCATCTCAGGGATTCATAAAGAATATATTTTGATCTATATGCAACATGTCGTTCTTGATCACTGATAATAGTTAGGCGTCACTTTTAATACAAACAAAGTCGGAAATGGTCTCAAATTGTTTGTCATGTAAAATGAATTCAAATAAGGTACTGCCAAAATCCGACAAACAAAGAGCAACCTCATAGGCTATATAATTGCAGCCTATAAGGCTTATTGACCATGACCTATTTGGCGACGTTTTTTGTTTACATTTTTAAGCTTTTGTTACATCTTTCATTTACATATGTTGTTTTAAATCTGGGTCAATTAAAATTTTGGGCGACGATACCCGACTATGCTGCAATATTTTTCTGCATTTTTCAGCCGTGTCAGTCATGCCACGCAGAACGCACTTATTTACCATCTTATATGAGAATAAATTTTTTATAGATGATGTTGTAACATTTAGGTAATATATAATATAAACATATGAAATTCTAGCTGTGAAAATTACCCTTTGATATTGTGTGGGATAAATTTGGCATCAAATCATTTTGTTTAAGGAATATTTTTTCCCGTTCCATATTCTTCATTTTGCCAGCTTTATATTTAAAATGATTTCAACTGATCACAAGTTGCAAAGTACTATTAAAGTAACGTGCTGCTTCCTTTTACGGTGATTAAACTATATTTATTCTCTCACAGGTATCTTCCCAGGTGCATATTAGAGTAATTTAAAAATTCAAAAATGGGTAAGTCATGTCGTTCGCAATAAACACTCACCCATTCGCACTTCCCTATAATATCCTGCTCGCTTTTCTTCACGTAAACACATTACATATTCGAATTTAAACTTAAGCGTTACCACTACCACATACAATGCGTAATGCAAAAGGTTATGGTGCTGCATAAAATGTAAATGGTACTTCAGATCCAAAACGTAGCTATCGCCAATCTAATTTCATGCCAGGTTGGTAAGAACTTGATAAGCCAATTTTGCAACAGTATTGTACGTCAATTCCAATGATCATCCAGTCTCTGAAAGTATTAGATACCCGAATGATTTGATAAACGATTGCACTGTTCGCAATCTGCTCTTGTATCATCAATGCCTCCGGATCGGATAACTTCTACCGTGCCCTCGATGCATTGATAATGGGATAAGATCAGAGAAGGACGCGCGAGCTTGAATATTTCGTGAGATACACGAATTGCCCCACGTTCCGATTGCAAGAGATAAAACACATTTCTCTTTTTTCACTTTGAATAAATCATAGCGAATAAAAGGAGAAATGCTCTTATTGTAAAGCTACATTGACAGTTTACTTTAATATTCGGTATTATGTTTTTGGAAAGAAAACTAGCTTTTGCTGCTTGTAAAATCAATATTTATCTTAGATGACACTTTTAAAGTCCTTACGGCATCATAAGAATGATCATTGTTCTCTAACAAATCGATGCAATATGATTGAACGTGGAATGTTAATCTATGGGTTACATCTGGGTGAATATGTACAGGATCCCTGGGCAGGCTCCCAACTTGATGAAAATCTTCACGAGTCAATCAATGCATAGGTAAAATGAAATAGCTTTTGCAACTTTTATTTTGGTCAAGGTTCAACAAAGTATATAATTACCAATATTCACCTTTGTCTATAGCAATATTCCAAAATTCGTCCAGTAGTTTATAACATTATTTTGAAATTAAATCTAGTACTGGAACTAAAATTTTGCCACTCACTTTCCTACATGGCGTACACAGGAGAGTGGAGGAGCCGTCTGACGTCACATCTTCATCGATCAGTTGTCTGATGAAGTCCAATTGTTTCGGACGCAACGTAGCAAAGTTAGTTTAATTATAGTTCAATATTAGATTTCATTTCAAAATTTCCAAGATATTTGTGCACATGTGCAAAAAAGGCGTTTATACCAAGTGTTCTTCTTTTGTACTGCGATATGTGTTACCTAAACTTGTCTTAAAACTAGGCTGAATTGTTATTGAACCAGATCAACACCGTAAGTGAATACGAGTAATATATTCCGATTGCCTTTCGGTGGTTCATTGTTTTATTTGTAGTGTATAAATAATGACATTAGTGTGGGTTCTGAAAAGTGCGTGATCGCAGAGATGCATAGTAAATGACCGTGTCTGCATACGGCTCACGCCAATATCCACACTGAAAGTGCAAGAAATTCAGATTTAACGGTTGCACTATTGAATGAAAGTTTGTGATATTTAAGCGTAGAATGAATGGATAAATCGTAAAAGACAAGAATGGAAACATCGGTTCTTGCTATAAGTAATACAGCCTGAAGACAAAAAGAAAGACGTGAACTTACCTGAAAACATAACATATAAGATGTATTCTTTACGAAAACAGTAAGCTTTTGGCACGAAGACATCAATCTTTGTTTTCTATCACCTGCATCTGGATGCATTTGTTACGTATTTAGAAATGTTTGAAGATAATTTTCATGTCTGCTTGAAGTAGCAGTGGATAGTGCAAATAAATCACAACAAGTGCTATTGTTTGATTGCTTCTAATAATAAACGAGAGTAAATTATGCTGACCTATAAATGATGATTGTGAGGATAAGCGACCGTTAGTTCATCCTTTATCAATCTATTGGTGTCAAGTTTAGACCCGAGTTTAGACAAGATGGAACTTTATACTCTACCGACATCCAAACAAGTTGTCTTTATAGTATTACAATTGGTTTTCTTGCGGGACAGTCGTAATCACTGCTTTGCTTGTTGCAATTTACAGCTGACTAAATCAAACCGAAATAAGTTGTTACTTTCAATGTCAGTATTCGAGATAGAGTGATGTTTCCAAAGGGAAAAGTTGTACTCAAACAGAAAAATTCCTATAATGCAAAAGAAGATAGAGTTTCAACCCATAGGTATAATTAGGGCACGTTCACACTTAATAATTTAGGTTAAAGTTCATACGGGGTGTGCAAGCCTGAGTGTCCATGTATCCTTCGAAGCGATTGCACGTTTTACGTCTCTAGTATTGGTGTTTGTGGGTGATAGAGTGTAGTGTGTAGTAGTGGTGTTTGAGAGGCTCGCTACTCCTCCCATCAGGTCATTTCCAGCATAAGACGGTGCAATATCAGCCACAACTGAATTTCACATAATGTCGTATCTCTAATGGGATCACCGTTCTCTCAAAAATCTGGATCACAAAAAGGAAATAATTTGTTTCACATAGAGGTATATGACATTGATGCCATACTTAAGATGGAAAACGTGATATAATTTTATAAAGAATTACTTCAGAGTAAGTCTTCTTGAACTTTGGTTACTACGAAATACGTATACACGTACAAAGCAATAAACATGACATAAATATATTCAGAATGAATTTCTATCTGGATTTTCTCGGAAACTTGATATTTTGTATATGAGATACGACAGAATGTGATGCGAGCTACGACATGAGTGTATGCGGATGAGGTTCGGATAGTAGAGGAAGGGATATCATTACTCCTCCCAACTGACACCTTTTCAGCATATTTACAGTTAAAGGCCCATCCAGTGACCCTAGCGTAAGTGTAACAAAATTAAATTTTTTTCTAAATTGCCTAAAAGTGAAGGATAAGTAATTCAAATTGTCATTAGGTATTTTTGAAATGACGAATTTGCCAAAAACGAAGAAAACAGTGGTATTGACAAAGTTGAAGCCCCATTCACATATATGTAGCTAATTTCTCTTCTTACTTGGCAAAATTACAGATTCACTAGCAGGCTATGTTAGTACATCTATGACAATAACAAAGCTGCTAAAACCCGAATTTTGATGATTTTTACAATCCTCCCGATAAGCAAATCATTGAACGGGCCACCGAAGCAAACGGACTTAGTATCTGTCCAAGGATTTGACACGTTGGCCAAGGTGCGACTCTCTAAGTATGAAATTCTTAGAGACAGCTCGTCACACATTTCATTCACGTTGCTTTTATGCCCTGCGGGCTCTTCTATTAGTTGCAAAACTATGGACATTGGTTGTCTCCTGTTATTTAAATATACAAAAAGAAGAGATGGCGATATCACTGCAATGAGTTCTAGATAGTCGGTAAGGACCACGTTGTTGTTAGCACGATAATCCATCCGCGCCGTCAGGCGTGGCGACATGGATAATCGTTAACGTTCCGGTTGAGTTTATCATATAGGTTCTATAGAAGATGAGATTGGATGATTTGGATGCCAAATGACCTAAGCTCAAAATAGGTTAACCCGAGAAAATATTTGGTTTAACGAACAGTGGTCAGAAATAAAAGTACTTCAATTTTAACATAAATGGTCTCAAATTGTTTGTCATGTAAAATGAATTCAAATAAGATAGTGCCAAAATCCGACATGTAGGAGAAAATTACACTCGTAATCCTTATTCTAGGGTATATTTTCACACGGTATAGTTGATAAACTTCAAGTTTAAGTCGAAACAATGAGCAGAGTAAAAATAGTTTTCGGTTCTTCTTTGGCTTTAATTGTTATTCGTCTTCTCCTTCTTTGTTTGTTTTTCAATGTTATTCTTACCCTTGTTCTTGATCTTCTTATCTCTATCTCTGCTACTTCTACGTACTTGAGTAGAGTACTTGCTTTATATCAAAGTATCGTATTAAGTATGTAGGATCTTTTGGTTACATTTACTTCAAAATCCAATAAACTAGGTTGGTTAACGATTGCCTTGAAGTAAGCCTTAAACCATTATTCTTTCTACCGAGTGTTAGTTTCCTTCTAAGTTATATGAATACTATCCGATAATACATACAGGTGACAGATACACACACCGAAGATGTTATTCAAGCATTTGTTACATCTTTCATTTACATATGTTCCGATGTTGTTTTAAATATGGGTCAATTACAATTTTGAGCGTATTAGTTTAGAGCTACCTATTATCATATAATAGTTATTCCTTGTTAACTATTTAAGATACAGTTTTATAGTTTGAACCTTAAACTTCAATTTCAAATGAGATTGGGCCACTGAGAGATAACAGTGGAGGAGTATCGACTCAGTTACTAGTAGCAAGTCCTTCAAAAACGTTTTGCTCTGAAACGTATTTTGTCCTTCAAGTACGCCACTATGTGTTGCGACCGACGATATGTATCGTGTTTGTATATTTTTTGATGTAATGTAATGTAATGATTTTATGGAAATAAAAAAAAATAAATATGAATATTCATCCCGTTGGCACCCATACGGATGTGTAGATTAAAATTCCACGTACCACCAAAGATGCACATTGCACCGATTTGTTAGATAGCAATGATCATTCTTGAAAGAAATAAGTTAGAACTTTAAAAGTGTTATCTAATAATATTGATTTTACCAGCAGCAAAAGCTAGTTTTCTTTCCAAAAACATAATACCGAATATTAAAGTAAACTGCCAATGTAGCCTTACAATAAGAGCATTTCTCCTTTTATTCGCTATGTTTTATTCAATGTGAGGAAAGAGAAACGTGTTTTATTCCTTGTAATCGGAACGTGGGGCAATTTGTGTATCTCACGAAATATTCAAGCTCGCGCGTCCTTCTGTGATCTTATCCCATTATTAATGCATCGAGGGCACGGTAGAAGTTATCCGATCCGGAGGCATTGATGATACAAGAGCAGATTGCAAACAGTGCATTCGTTTATCAAATCATTCAGGTATCTAATACTTTCAGAGACTGGATGATCATTGGAATTGACGTACAATAATGTTGCAAAATTGGCTTATCAAGTCCTTACCAACCTGGCATGAAATTAGATTGGCGATAGCTACGATTTGGATCTGAAGTACCATTTACATTTTATGCAGCACCATAACATTTTGCATTACTTTTTGTATGTGGTAGAGGTAACGGTTAAGTTTAAATTTAAATATGTAATGTGTTTACGTGAAGAAAAGCGAGCAGGATATTATAGGGAAGTGCGAATGGGTGAGTGCTTATTTCGAACGACATGACTGACCCATTTTTGAATTTTTAAATTACTCTAATATGCACCTGGGAAGATACCGTTATCTGTGTAGTTTAATTACCGTAAAAGGAAGCAGCATGTTACTTAGTAATAGATGTCTTTGCAACTTGTGATCAGTTGAAATCATTTTAAATATAAAGCTGGCAAAATGAAGAATATGGAACGGGAAAAAATCAAATCGAAGAATTCCTTAAACAAAATGATTTGATGCCGAATTTATCCCACAAACATTGTGAAATACAGTCATGCATTCTTGCTTGATGACAATTTCAAAAGGTAATTTTCAAAGCTAGAATTACAACATCATCTATTATTCTCAAATATTGCAGCATAGTGGGGTATCGTCGCCCAAAATTGTAATTGACCCAGATTTTAAAAACAACATTGGAACATGTAAATGAAAGATGTAACAAAAGCTTGAAGAACATCTTCGGTGTGTGTATCTGTCACCTATGTGTATTATCGGATATTATTCATATCACTTAGAAGGAAACTAAAACTCGGTAGAAAGAATAAGGGTTTAAGGCTGACTTCAAGGCAATCGTTAACCAACCTCGGTTATTGGATAAGTTGACTTTTGAAGTAAATGTAACCAAAATACCCGACATATTTAATAAGATACTTTGATATGAGGCAAGTGTTCTACTCAAGTACGTACAAGTAGCAGAGATAGAGATAAGAAGATCAGGAATAAGGGTAAGAATAACATTGAAAAATAAACAAAGAAGGCGAATAACAATTGAAGCAAAAGAAGAATCGAAAACTTGAAGCTTATCAACTATACCGTGTAAAAATATGCCCTAGAATAAGGATTAGGAGTGGAATTTTCTTTCTCATCACAGCCTCGGTTTCAAGGAAGCTGTTGTCGATCGGGGACGGAAAATCATTTACATTGGGAATCGAATTGAAAGTTTGCATTAGAAGTGACGCTCAAGTATTATGGGACAATTTTTCTGGTTATGTAATATGCTGCATTTGATTGACCTTACATACTTATGGCCACCATTAAATTTAGAAAATACGTTGAATACTCGTATGTTTTGGGATCATCTAATAAACTTAAAACGTTAGTTTGTTTTCTTCGGGATGATGTAAATCCATTAGCTCCCCTTCTTTACAGCTATAATCGGATACTAATGAATTCACTTTTACATCGCAGTAAATTGTCAAGAAATGCACTTTTCTGCGACAAAACCGACACAGCATAAATAAATCTCACAGACGTAAACAACATCGCTTACAAAAAGGAACACGTGCTTGATTATGTCTTGATGTGAGCACTTTCATTGCCTTTTTATTTCTTATCCAGTTTCAAGCCATTTTCTATTGTTCAGCCCGATATAATATAAAATAAACAGAGCAAAACTACATCAAATTAAAAAAAAACAGTTCCCACTCACTTCAAGGTCGCAGTTTCAATGAGCTTGTAATTCTTATCGCTTTGTCAAGTAAATATGAATATTACAGTTTAATAGCACGATTTTTCTGCCTCCGCAGGAGGTAGATTTGCTTTGAAATTGACACCTAAAATGCCGCACATTGCGCGGCATGTAGGCCGATTGTACAAATTTATATTCTGACAAGTACTCTAATTTCCGCCCAATATCGAGAGCCCAATATATATCCCCCACCTCTCGGCGCCATACATAAATTCGCCTATCGCCATTTCCGAATGTTCAAAAAGGTAATCACGCTTCCTCAGCATGTGCAATAAATTAGCATTAAAATTAATCTTATTCTATGTTCATGAATTATGCATTAGAATTTGTTCAAGCTCATATGTTGTATAATTGAAGACCGAATTAAAAAAGACTAGCTTGCGTATGCCATCCTGTCAACCAGACCAAAAATGCCATACTGCGCAGGATAGCAACCAATCACGGCGCGCCTTTGTCATGACGTCAGACGCAAACTAGTCTTTTTTAATTCGGTCTTTAATTATTAGGTTGTAGCCTCAGCGCTCATCAGTAGCTTTATCGTTGAAGACAAGTTGGAAAACCAGGTTTAATTTCGTGATTACATGAAATCTGATTATCAATGGAAAAACTTTGGCTGGAGAAGTTGAAGCTGACGTTCATGGCGACACTTTGGATGTGATAATTTGACATCATGGATTGTTTTGTGCAAAATTTGAGGTATTTTTGTGCCATCTAATACGCGGTGAGTCAGCAGGCCGACTGGCATGCAGGCTAGGCTCGACTAGGCCGCAATCATCGTGCATGCGTGTCTACATCATAATAATAGGTTGAAATGATGGGATTGAAAAGACCGGCTAGCTATTTGATTTCTCTGCATACGAGATGTATGTGCTGTGCCGTGTTCAACGTACACACGGCATGTCATGATCATGATGATGTTGCATTTGAACTGCAATGTATGGTATGATACGCCTGTAAGAGCCCAGTACTGGGATTTTGTTACGTACTGGGCTCTTACATACGCCTAGCCACGCCTATGGCCGGCTTCATTGCTGTTCAAATACATGTACTAAAAGTATTGCAATTTTATTGCGTTGATATAATTCGGAATAATTCGTTTTAAAGTATTTGCTTCCCCAATTCCCATGCGTGGTTGGTCATGTTGGTGGTATGTATGTCAGTTTTTTTACATTCTACTGAGTACTGTTGCAATATTTTTGCATGCATACCCATGACCGTTTCAAGACCATGACTGAGAAATTTGCTTTTTGTTTGTTAAGATAAAAATAAAAATAAAATGCAAGAATCATCTTTCCCCACACAATACTTCTTACAAACAAGGTGTTGATATTGGCCCTTTCGATGCAAAACAAAGCACACATGAAGGAAAGAAAATAAAACAATAATATTTTTGATTTTTTATTCAATTACACATACAAAAAAGTAATGGCCTATGAAAAGGCCCCCCTAAATATAATAATATTAATATTATTTTAGTCCTGAATACAAAATATAATAAACAAGCATAAAAGAATCTGATACGAAAATTTGTTACTCTGAAACGTTACAATCGTAATATTCAGTCAAAAAATCCACAAGAAATGACTCTTGATACAACTTAGGCCTATATTTAAAAAACAGAAACGGCTGCCTGCATCTGGAACTCTTCATATCTGAAAGTTTGAAGGTCTTATTTCATACATCAGAATTATCTGCAAGATTGCAAGATGGCTTTAGGTGACCGTGGCCCTATTGGCTAATGCACAAATTTAGATTTTCTTTCTATTTAAATAATACTATAGTATGTTAAAGCTTATGCCCTGTAGATTACATTCGGTTCTTGAGATATGGCCTGTCAAAATGGCGCGAAACCAAAACAAAAAATTTGCAACAACTTTCTTTTTATTTTCTATATTTTTGACAAGTCCAGTTGCCAGATGATTTTCTAATTACATGCATGAATTATGCAAAGTAAAGATTTTAGATAATCCGATACAATTAAAAGAGCTATGGCACTGAGGCATGGTACATGGGTAGAACACACACTATAGGCCTACTACAAAATTACGGTAGCGTTTTGGCAAATTTCAATTTGCATAATTAATTAGGGCCACTTATTAGAAAAGTTGATTAAGGCCCTAATTAATTATGCAAATGGAAATTTGCCAAAGGCATCCATGGGTTTTATATCTTATTTTGTAGCCGATCTGAACATTTTACTTTGTATAATTCTTGCATATATAATTAGAAAATAAGGCCTACCTGACAAAAATAAAAGAAAGTTGTTGCCAACTTCTTGGTTACGTGCCATTTTGACAGGCCATATTTTGGTAACCGAATATCCGATTAAAATAAAATGTTCAGTCTTGTAATCAGGAGAGAATGGGCTCACATATTTCAATCAGACAAAAATCTATATCCAATAGCGTTACCTTAAAGCTAGCATTATAAGTGTCTCCTTAACTAATAACAAAAGGTGCCCACTGGTATCTTGGAGGCATTGTCTTTTTAAAGACATTTCTTGTTTTATTACTATTTGAGCATCCAAAATTATTGAGGCCGGTAATATTTCATTGTTACGAATAAGTTTGGATTACCGTCCTGTTCGCCTAATCTCAACAAAGGTTGAGATACAGTCATAGTGATGGTGTATTTTATAACCCTTAAGGCTACATGCTCTTTTTGGTTGCAATTTTTGGCGGGAAATAATCCCGCCAAAACATTAAAGTAATCTTTTCCCACAACTAAATATCATAGTCAGGAAATTAAAGATGCATCTGGTAGCTTAGATCATAACTTTCATTATACTTAGTTGCAATTATCCCAGATAATTCTTGATTTGTTTTTACAGAGTCTTGAATTGTCGATGTTTTTGATCAAAAAACATCACTCGGTGTATTTTGAAACTCGAGGCATTAACTCTTCTCAAATTAGCCCAAATCATAATTTATTATATGGGCGTGTAGCAAACACCAATGGAAATAATTGGACGTTGTTTGCGGAGCCTAAATTTGGTTTGAATTTATTTCACAATAATTCTAAGGTGAGAATTTTGACCTGACATTTCCTTTTTGGATTTCCAATTTAAATTAAGTGATATGTGATATTTTGAATAAATAAAGAGTACGCTTACCTTTCTGCAACACTTCCCGGTATCATTGAGGATCTGCTGATAGCCAACATTTTAGCTGAAAACAGTCCCTTCCTATCATTTTTGAACAAAATATGGTTCAAAAGTACGTACACTGCGCGTATATTCTGGCACAGCCGGTAATGAAGAGAGCTATTTATGGTGGGGTATCTATTGTAAGCTGTTAGGGTAGGCCTATAGTATATCTTCCCGCAAGTGACAAGATGTGTCAAGCAGGTGCATACATAAGGGCGGTATATTCAAACGGTATTGTCTGGATCATTGAGTGTCGATTGCGCACGTATACACGGATGTGTGTGGTCCTCCCCAAGTTTTGACATGAATTACAAATGACGTCGTGAATGACCCAGCGCTTTCATTTTATTATTACAAAATTAATCGTCGTTTATCACGAGTCCTAAGAGTCGTACCAGTTCAATTCATCAAAATTAATTTGTATTAAAGGACAAACAAACAGACAAGTAGAGTCATATGTCTTTCTATGACTGTATTCCAACCAAAATCTGATTTTCAATACACTAGAAACGTGTTGATATGTATATCTTTGAAAATCGCCGAATGTTAAGCACAGTCACCGTGGCACAATAGGCATCTTTAGCATTCATAGTGTCTTGGCAGTGGTTCGAACCCTGGTGAAAATTTTAGTATTTTTTATTCTTTTTACTAATGCGCTGTGTCGTTTTTCAAACACGCCCCTGAATGAAATTGATGGGCAAGTACCCTTAAGGCCAAGACTGATGCCAGTTTAAATTATATAATACGAGTAGATACAGTCTTAACAAAGTTTTAATTACAATTGCGATCCTACCAAGACTTGCCCAAACGTATTCTCCCCAAATTTATTATTGAAGTGCGTAGGTACGGTCGCCTCGCCAGAAGGCAACATTTTTTAAAACAGTTCAAAGCTCAAAATCGCCTTAATAGTGTGTTATATACTCGGGTGAAACATGTGTGAGGTTGCATCGCCTATGGCTACTGAAGTGACCTATTTCCATCTATATTAACACGACATGTGTCAAAGTTTTTATGCTGCTTCGTCCGCAGGCTACACATCGCTGAATACGCTGACGAATTCACAGAATATACTACATGCAGTGGGCGAAACACACACTAGTCATAAGTGTTGCAATACCCCCGAAATACAGGTTTCTGTTGAAAATGATGTACCACTCAATCGGGCCTATCAGTTCTACATTACATACTAGATGTGAAGGTACTTTACATGAAACGGTTTAGATTAGGCTAGTCACAGGGTAAAAGTGTGCTCAAGTACCACAGTTACGAAACCTGTAAAGTGTGCTGAGGCCCTAGGCGGTGGCTTATGGGTGTGTGACTTTGTATAGTGCATGATAGATCACTGTGCCCTTTTTAATACCTGAAGTGTCAATATCGTCTAAGGATGAGAAGGAGAAGTTTTTGGTTCAGATAATATCCAGAAAGCTTCAGTATTAAAGCCAATTGGGCTTATTTGATTTGGGTAAGGTATCCAGAAATCAGCAACACGAGAATGTCAAACATTAGTGGTAATTAAACAAAAAAATACAGGTAAAGATAAGGGTCTACTGACAATTACGAGACTAACAAACCTACAATTATTTAGTTGTTTTTGAAAAAATCACATTACCATATCAGAGTTTTTAATATTTTTAGTCTGTTTTAGTCTCGCAATGTTTGGATTACTTCTGTAAACATATCCTTGTGATTTTCTTCTGATCACCACTCTTTGCAGCTTTCTTCCGTTACCATTTTGTGGGTATCTTAACCAATCCCAATAAAACCTTAGAAATGTAAAAAAAAGAAGCTTTTTAAAGGCCAAAATACGAAAGACAATTATAAAACAATTAGAATAATGAAAAACAGAAAGAAACTGAAATTACATTACAAAGAGATTATAAAATGCATGAGAAATTATCAAAAACACACAAGGGAAATAGATGGGGTTTTAGAACAAATTGGAACTGTTCAATAGTCATAGAAGGTATTCGACACTGTTTCAGCTTAAGAGAACATGAAAGCACAAACGACGTCCGTAAGATAAGTTTGATGTTTAAGAAGCTTTTTTAAAAGCTTTTCAAACATCAAACTTAAAACACTAAACTTATTCTCTAGACCAAAGTTCTCCTCTCCGCGTTAGGTGATTTCTTAAAACTTTTTAAAAGTTCTTGTAACTTGTGTATGGTACCACCAAATTTAACAATCGGAAAGTGGTTACAACAGCATGTGGTGATCCAAGGGGAACGCATATACATCATACAGTCACATCTATCTCAATTTCAACATGCCAAAGTTACCCTTGCATGCTTTAATCCATTTATGATACGACACAATGTTTCTTGTTACTATAACCATACATGAACATTTGAATTTAAACAACCAGAAATATATCTCCAGGAGATGATAGGCATTACATGCAATGGGTATATTAACATACATTGACGGACCTTTATGGACTTCCTGGTCCAGGAAAACTGAACACAAAGGGGGACATGCTTGACTTGTGGGGTTACGGACTGCGTTTACTTCTTATGTCCATATCCATTAGAATGTTATCTTTAAATATATACGAGGACTATTTAAAACTCGTAAACCTGTCGAAAACGGAAACGGGTGAAAGTTACCCTTGCATGCGTTAATCCATTTTACGATACGACACAATGTTTGTTGAACAGTTTGGCTTATCGAGTTCTTACTAACCATACATGAACATTTGAATTTAAACAACCAGAAATATATCTCCAGGAGATAATAGGCATTACATGCAATAGGTATGTGAACAGACATTGACGGACCTTTATGGACTTCCTGGTCCAGGAAAACTGACCGACCATAAAGGGGGATAATAAGATTGAATCAGAGAAGGGCCATGTAGCTCATAAACTGAAGTCCTTATTAAACAATGAATAAGCTGCTGGACATGCTTGACTTGTGGGGTTACGGACTGCATTTACTTCCCATGTCCATATCCATATCCATTGGAATGTTATCTTTAAATATGAGAAGAATTTATAACCTCCTAAACCTGTCGAAAACGGAAACGGGTGAACTCATGAACAGAAAATCTCTTCTACCTATACGCCAGCTTACTAACCACCCGAAGTGGTTTATGAGAAAAAAACAGCTTCAATAATATTATTTTCTTTACATTGCTATAGTCAATTTTGCAAACTTCCATTATTCCAAAGTTTGAATTGCCCATACCATTCCAATGATTGGACTGTCAGTATTGTATCATGTTGTTTGGAACGTTCAGAATGATTACATAAATGCATTCTAGAAACGTAGATTGGTAAAAGCCACATTTTTGACTTGTATTGTCCTTTAGATTACACTATTCACCACCATCAACCCTTTGCATTATGCGCATTATATGTGGTATGTTTAGTTTACAATTTCTTATACGGAATGCTTTTACGATTGAAGAACGCGGGCAGGATATTAGAAGTGGAAGTGCGAATGGTTGAGTGTTCATTGAGCTATTCCAGTTGAAATCCATACACCCCTGTGTGGGACATTAAGGTCACGTCTTCCATAGAGGGTGTATGGATTTCAACTTGAATAGCTCATTGCATTACTTGTGTACCATGTGTACCTGGAAAGATAACTGTACTTTAGGTAAAGTAAATTTAGCTTGAACATCGTATAAACACCGTAAAAAAGAAGCATCAGGTAACCTCGTCAATGAATATTGCACGACTTGAGTCGTGTATGTAGAAGATGAACGGTTAGATTATTGACTATCATATGGAAAGAATATGAAACATGTTCTGTACACTAAATGTATCGGCGTATGATCATTAGATTTGTTTCAGTATGTTAGTATTATATTTAACAAATAAAACAATGACCTAGATGTTATTGACCTGCGCCCTCTTCTATCTGCTGCACGGATTTTAAATCAGCTTATATTTTTTAGAAATCAAGCCTATAACTTTCACCGTTTTTTATGTTTATCTTCAATTTGTGCTATGGTGTGTGGTTTGGACATAAACAGTAAGCGTACTATATGGTGAGAAATCCTGCACCTGGGTATGTTGACCTGATTAATTACATACTTACCATAATCTAAGTGTCCTCAGAAAAATACTTTGCAACTTTCGCAGCAATTTACACTTACCGTAATCCGGCTGTCCTCACAGAAACACTTTACAATTTACAGAGCAATGTACACTTACCGTTACTTGAATGTCCTCATATGTCCTCACTTTGTAATTTACATAGCACCGGTAGACATACCGTAATCTGAATGTCCTGAATAATGCGACTGCAAATATAGACCTTCGTGCCAACAGATATTTGGACCCATCTCGTAAGTAAGAAACATTTCATGCTCCGCCAACTTAAACAAGCAGTGCTTAATACAGTAATAATTTATATGTGTTTTAAATATCAACCATCAACTCAGTTTATTTTGTTTGTTTTACAGTGTATTAAATGCACTATTTAAAAAAAAACCCATATTGTTTGTTTTTTATTGGATTTGCTTTGGTGCAATTGTGTGATTCTAATTTATTTTGAAGTATTTTGAATATTCTAAAAATCTCAATCTGTCTATCTTTGTAAAATGACACGCATTTTAGTCTGTGTCTGTGGTTAGATGTTATTTTTAATAAACCCCCGAATAAACCAAGGATATAATATATAATATAATCTAAACAATATAAAAAGTTCAAAGACATATTTATCAATATAAAATGTTTAAAAGCAATTTTTATACCCAGAATATATTTTTACCTGTGTCAATCCTTAAATATTATTATGTCATCATATCTTACACGTGTATCTATTAAACGACTGGAATATTAAACATTATATTACAGTATAGCGGAGTGTTATAGCCCTTAATTGGTCTAGATTTGAAACAACATAGTAACACAGTAAACTGCAAGATGTAACAATAGCCCGGAGAAGATATTGTTCGGTGTGTGTACCTGCATCTAATACCGGATAGTATTCATATCACGAAGAAGGAAACTAACAAACCGTAGGGAAGAACAAGCATGTTTAATGTCATAAAGTATTGCATAGTTATCCGCAAGCTACAGTCTCATCAACTTATCAGACGATTGTATAGGATAAAACTATCAAAGTAAACGACTTTTAATTCTAATTTCAAAGTAAACATGACTATTTACAGAAAGCTCTGTCTTAAACTACGTTCACTTTAACTCTGATTCTGACAAGATGCGATTATTCTAAACAACGTGGCCATTCATTTTGTAAATTGGGCTGATAATAATTCTAATATCTGAAGCTATTCAACTGGACTCAAGTTTTTGAGAGGTTACGGTGTCGTACGTTATGCTAGGTGCATCGTCAGGTCATATGCTGAATTGGCGGCAATTGGTTATTGACACGATAGCTGGTAATTTTTCAGCAACCAGCCTGATTGGCTAATTTCGAAAAATCTTATTAAAAACGAATGAACTTGTAATTTTGGAAGCAGGGTCTGTATTAATATTTTATAAATGGCTACTCTCAAAAAGGTGGCGGTACAACCCTTTATCTTCTACCACTTTATTTCTGATTTAAAAAGCAGGTAAATGAAATTACAGTTCAGTAGCCTTAGGCCGAGGCTGTTTTTTTTTTTCAAGAACTGCATTTAAGTTTCAGCTTATACTTAACGATGAAACAACAAACGCCTGCTGTGCAATATCGCTTCAATATAATCAATCTCCGAACAGCCTGCATATGACGCTAAGCAAAATGTTAGTTATGGAATTTCATTTTACACCGTTACTAAAACATATTGTTACTGATAGTCGTTAATCATACTGATTTATTATTTCAATCCATTTTGCATGTATTAAGATTTAACATGCCAATAGAATGTTAACTGATTGGTGTATTCTCGACAAGTGTAACTGAAAAGTACAGGCTTTCACCTATGGTTTATATAACCCGTGTAAGGTTGCGTCGCCTATGGCTACTTAGGTGACCCATTTTCATCAATATTAACACAACATGTGTCAAAAGTATTTACGGTTTCTGTCCATAGGCTACGCAAGAGTCATCGTTAATAAGTTACACTAAAGAATTCATGAAATAAATACAGTAGTAATATTGGGTGATACAGAAATGCGAGAAGTCTGGGTGGATATCTAATAGAAGGTTTGAATATCGCGCTTTAAGGTTTGAAAGAAAAGCTAGTTTACGTGCAAAACTTGGAATGCCTCTGTTACCAATAATCCGGAAAACTTATCCTTCTAACTTATATCGTTTTTACCAGTGTAATTTATCGATATTAACAATCAATCACCTGCCATGATATCGGACGTCTGTAAGGTAGCAGTAGAAATACCCTTACGGCGGTCTGGAGGGGAGCATGACCTATTGGTGATTGTACTCAAATATTAAGACAAAGCAGGTTGACACACAAGAAGAATGGTATCGTTTTTATTTTTTCTATAAATAAGATCCCAAGGCTTGATTTTATAAAAATGTTATTTTTCTCCATATTCATGATTTTTTTTTTTCTCGGAGGGAAGGAAAGCGCCAAAATCTTGGCATAACTCGAGAAACATGAATGCGATTGTCGGCTCTCTTGAAGAAACACAATGAAGTTTTGTTTTGTTTTTATTAAATGGCTAAAACCACTCGCTTGAACTTTCTCAAATCCCGATGGCAGCCTACCATTCCGTTAGAGGTGGTGCAGCCAACTTATGGTTTTCCACCCATCTCTATACAACACTCAAATAAATCCCTAATCACTGGAACTAATCATGGGGTACTCCGAAGATATTTGGGTGGACACACATACTGGTACTGCACTGGTACTCTAAAGAGTAGCCTCGAAGTAGCTGGCCAGGGTTGGCAGCAATAGAAATTTGGTAATGTAGTTTTCTCCCGATTTATCCACCAATAAAGTTTTGAATGTAGTTAAACATATACACGATGAACAAAAAACTGTGGTTGAAAAGGTACCCCACATAATGAGATATGCTTGAGGAAAGACGGCAAATTGAGCCACAATTGGTTAACCAGATAGTGGTGTGGCTCTGATACTCATTTATTTAATTTGCTAGTACTGGTGTACACTAATGAATATGGTAAACGCTGTAACATGTCCAGTATAGATGGCGGATACCTTGTTTGGGATTTCTGGTCCTGTGATTTGTTAATTTAATTCTACCGCGAAATTCTTAGACGCCTAAAGTTTGCATCTTAGACGCCTAAGAATGCATCTTAGACGTCTAAGATTGCATCTTAGATGGCTAATGTTAGGCGTATTATCTTCGGCGTATTTTGAAGGTATCCGCCATCCATAGTCCAGCGGCTTATTCGTTATAGTCCAATCAGCAGTATTTAGTAATACTATCTATCTTGATTACAACCAGGGCAGCAGTTAACCTCCTATTCAGACAATGTCCTACTTATTTTAGTTGCCTGTATTCGAAGAGTGTCTCCTAGGTACGTTTATTAAATAGGGGTTAGCTAACTGTGACTGACCATAATTATTGGATGAAGGCAATGCGATAGTAGGGTTAGATGAGATGTTAAAGCAATTACCTAGACATCCGATACGTACTGATATCGCTGCAGGAAACAAAAGGGAGGCAAAATCTGCGAATAAATGGCCCAGATTCAGAAAACATTTGGTAGTGTATGATAATATGCAACAATATTGCAGACAGATGTGCAAGCAAGTTAACTTGCTCTGCCTGCCATGAACTTTTAAATCTGATGTGTTCCAAGTTACATCTTCAGGTAATTCGGCAGTAGGATCTTCCGGTAGTTTATGTTTTAATGTGTACTGCGAGGGGAAATCCCATCAAATTCTCTTATGTTAGCATGTTCGTATTAAAAACAAATACGAACTTTCAGGACACGCAATGAAATTTGCTCCTAATCTCCCTTTGTTTTGATCATTTAATTACTATTCAATTATCCCTTTTTTCACAAATTTCTAACCAATGTCTCCTTTTTCCAAAATACCCCTTTGTTCACGACACTACTGGAATGCTCAACTTCCTGTTGCTGGTAAGCACATATCTATCCTTGCCCCCTCCCCAGTGGCGTAGCCAGGGGGCAATATCCCCACAGGAATTTTCAGGATTGAAAATGGGAACTGCAAAGAGTAAAGTGTCTTTAAAATGACTAAACATGGGCCAAAAAGTGACAAATGGGGACGAACATTTGACTTTGCCCCCTCTCACACTAAAATCCGGGCTACGCAGGGTTGAAGATTATGGGTTATATAGGTTATGAGATGCATGAAAATACGACGAGGAACTATTAGGACAAAATGCATTATGCTGCCCTACCACGACAAAAGGAAGTAATGGACAATTTTATGTTATTGAGATATGGCACAAAAACTCAATTTGGAGCAATTTATTCAATATTTAAATAAATACCGAGATAATTATTTTGGTGTTTAGGTACTGGTATTAGTTGTAACTAATAGGATAGTAACAATTGACTTTGAGCAAATGGTGACTAATTTGCATAAAATCAATGAAATTTGTCAAATTGTCTGTCCATTATTTCCTTTCGTGGTGTTTTTTTGCAGGTTTTCGTTGAGTGTCCTATACTTTGTGTGTACAAAATTTAGGAAGCAATTTTTCGTCAAGAGATTTTTTAACTTTTCAGCGACATAACTCAGCCATATTTTTTTTGCCAATTCTAATTTTGTGAAACTTACGCTAAGGTCACTGAATGGGCCTTTAACTCTGTAAATAGGCACCGGCTTATGCTGAAAGGGTGCCAGTTGGGAGGAGTAATGATAGCCTTTCCTCCATCATCCGAACCTCATCCGCACACTCATGCCGTAGCTCGCATCACATACTGTCGTATCTCAGATAACAAATCTCAAGTACAGTTTCCGAGAAAATCGCGATTAAAATTCATTCGGAATATATTTGTGTCATGTACATTGCTTTAACTGTACGTGTATACGTATGTCGTAGTAACGATCGTTCAAGTAGATTTGCTCTGAAGTAATTCTTTATAAAAAAACATATCCCGTTATCTAAAACTATGGCATCAATGTCATATACCTCTATGTGAAACAAATTATTTCCTTCATCTGATCCAGATTTTTGTGACAAAACGGTGATCGCATAAGAGATACGACATTATATAATATTTGGATTAGAGATTATGTGAAATTCAGTTGTGGTTGATATTGCACCGTCTTATGCTGGAAATGTACCTGGTGGGAGGAGTAGCAAGCCTCTCAAACACCACTACTACACACTACACTCTATCACCCACAAACACCAATACTAGAGACGTAAAACGCACAATCGCTTCGACGGATATATACGGACACTCAGGCTTGCACACCCCGTATGAACCTTTACCTAAATTATTAAGTGTGAGCCATCCCGAATTATACCTATGGGTTGAAACTCTATCTTCTTTTGCATTATAGGCATTTTTCTGTTTGAGTGCAACTTTTCCCTCTGGAAACATCACTCTATCTTAAGAACTGGCACTGTCAATTAAAAGTAATAACTTATTTCGGTTTGAATTAGTCAGCTGTAAATAGCAACAAGCACAGCAGTGATAACGGCTGTCCCGCAGGAAAACCAATTGAAATATTAAAAAACCTTTCTGGGCTGTCGGTAGAGTATAAAGTTCTATCTTGTCTAAACTTGACACTACTAGATTGGTAAAGGAAGAATTTAACGGTCGCTTATCCTCCCAATCGCCATTTATAGACCAGCAAATTAACATATTTAATGTTTTTGAAATTTGATGTCTCAGATCAATGCCTACGGTTTCCCTCCTCTAAGGGGCTGTACAATAATTATAAGTCTCGGGAGGGGATTTCCAAACGGTTAGCCAAAAATTGCTTGTTCCCCCCTCTCGGCCCGGCCAAAATCGCTTGCCCCTCCCCCTCTCGGGCTCACCCCCACCCTTTGCACAAGCTATATATTTGGGATCCCAATTTGCAGACCTTAAATGGACTAAATATATGATGTGAGCGCTTATTTAAGTGCTTCCGTACTGTTTTCCTATACCTTTTAAAGCGTTTTATTTAAAAGGACATGAATGTGTGCCTAAATCGCTTGCCTCCCCCATTCTCGGCATGCCAAAAATTGCTTCTCCCTCCCCTTTCAGCTCGAAAAAACCAAAATGTAATGAGAGAGAGAGAGAACGAAACGAAAATGAAACTAAACTAAAAATAACAAGTTCGCTTCAGCTGAGCCTAGTGACTGTAAACTGGTAGATCTGGTAAAAGCATTGACCTTTTTGTTTTCAATACAGCATTAGGGAAATTTCAGCGCAAGGCTAGGGAAAGATGGATTACCAAAAAAGCATTTGTGAACGACACTGAGATGGTGAAAAGGTTTGAGAAGATCTTCCTCTTATACCACTGGTTGATGACAAAAGACTTACAGGCAAGGAAGTACGCATGATAGTGCCATGTTTTTTATTTATTTATTTTTTTATTTGTTTATTTATTTATTATTTATTATTTATTTATTTATTTATTTATTTATTTATTTATTTATTTATTTATTTATTTATTTATTTATTTATTTATTTATTTATTTATTTATTTGATGTATTCGACAATTTAATGAAGAATGCGGCTTCAAATTTGATTAATTATGGGTTTATTACTCAGAAAATTAAAATTGCAAATGAGAAACATGAAAAAATTACTTAGGCAATTAGCGTAGCAGGCTGACAATATGCATAGACTATCATCTGCATGGCTAGGTATATGAAGATTGGATCACAACATTGAAAATCCATGGTCCAATTGATGCTGTAAGTCAAGTTGGTGTAAACTCACATATTTTTATTCTCGTTGATTAACAAGAAGCATTCAAACAATAAAGCTGGTTTCATACTTTTTGCCGCTTGCCGCTGGGCGGCGTGACGCTTCATCATGTCGCTTGCACTTGTCTGCAAGCGGAGTGGCACACATCTGAGCGGGAGCGGCATGACTCTGAAAGCCACCCTTGCCGCTCCAAAATCGTATTTTGTTCTCACACGTCAGAGCGGCACCGCTTCGATTTGGCGAGTGTTACTGACGCCGCGATATATCGGCTTACCGCTGGGCACCGCTACGGTTTCTGGAGAAATATCAGCGGCCAAGCGGCAAGCGGTAGGAAAGTATGAAACCAGCATAACGTTTGTTGTGATTTATTTGCACTATCCATATGAAAGGGTTATTAATTCAAGCAGACATGTAAATTATCTTCAAACATTTCTAAATACGTAGCAAATGCACCCAGATGCAGGTGATAGAAAACAAAGATTGATGTCTTCGTGCCAAAAGTTTACTGTTTTCGTAAAGAATAAAATCTTTTCATATGTTATGTTTTCAGATAAGTTCACGTCCTTCTTTTTGTCTTCAGGCTGTATTACTTATAGCAAGAACCGATGTTTCCATTCTTGTCTTTAGTTTACCATTTGTCCATTCATTCCACACTTAAATATCACAAACTTTCATTCAATAGTGCAACCGTTAAATCTGAATTTCTTGCACTTTCAGTGTGGATATTGGTGTAATGTAAGCCGTGTGCAGACACTGTCATCTACTATGCATCTCTGCGATCACGCACTTTTCAGAACCCTCACTATTGTCATTATTTATACACTACAAATAAAACAATGAACCACCGCTATTAAGCTATCTTCACTTACATTGTTGATCTGGTTCAGCCTAAAACAAATTTAGATATCACATATCGCAGTGCAAATACAGGAACTCACTTAGTTTCGTTGCTTCCGGAACCATCGGACTTCATCAGGCATCTGATTGATTATGGTGTGACGTCAGACCGCTCCTCCACTCTCTCCCGTCTGACACAGAATAAAACACAGAATGATATAAAATTATATTAACAGAAACTAATATTGCACTTTTTAAATAGTATTATATGATATAAAAAGAAGAAAGAAAAACGTTGCATAATACACTTCAGAAATTCACGGGCACTGTGTGCATGCAGGATACAGGAAGTATTAAAAATAGAAAATAAAACATTACTTGTTTAGCAAGTTAACAAAGTATGGGATGGGATTATTTTGGAAGCGTGAAGTCTTGAATCACAGCTGGGTGAATTTATGCGCATTGCGAAGGGTGCGACCATGAGCGCTTTGTCTGCATGGTTGGAGGAAGGAGATCTTTTGGACGATCTGAGTTGGCAAGCTTACCGGTTAACCTTCGACAATGATCTTCTCTTCTATCTGATAGGCGTTCAACGTAATACCAGAAGACACTGTGATTTTATTGAACATAATGTTTGCTCGATGTGTCAAATTATTGTTTTTGTTTTTTAATTTAAAAAAGGCACAGTCAAAAACCAGTTCATATAGACCAATCTAGCCTACCTGTAATATTCAATGATTTATTAAGCACTCTTACATACATTTAAGATTTTGATAATGTTGGGAGCCTGTCCGGGGATCCTGTACATATTAATCCCAATGGCACCCATACGGACTTTGGGATTAACCCCCACGTTCCACCAATTTGTTACAGAACAATGATCAGTCTTAAAAGTAAATAATGTGGTGTCGTAAGAACATTAAAAGTGTCATCTAAGGGTAATATTGATCTTGCAAGCAGCAAAAGCTAGTTTTCTTTCCATAAACATAATACCGAATATTAAAGTAAACTGTCAATGTAGCCATACAATAAGAACATTTCTCCTTTTATTCGCTATGTTTTATTCAAAATGGGGAAAGAGAAACGTGTTTTATCTCTTCCAATCAGAACGTGTAGCAATTCGTGTATCCCACAAAACATGCAACCTCACGCGTCCTTCAGTGATCTTATCCCATTATTAATTCATCGAAGGCACGGTCGAAGTTATCCGATCCGGAGGCATTGATGATACAAGAGCAGATTGCATAACAGTGCATTCGTTTATCAAATCATTCGGGTATCTAATACTTTCAGAGACTGGATGATCATTGAAATTGACGTACAATAATGTTGCAAAATTGGCCTATCAAGTTCTCACCAACCTGGCTTGAAATTAGATTGGCGATAGCTACGTTTTGGATCTGAAGTACCATTTACATTTTATGCAACACCGTCAAACTTTTGCCTTACGCGTTGTATGTGGTAGTGGTAACGGTTTATTTTAAATTCGAATAGGTAATGTGTTTACGTTAACAAAAGCGAGCAGGATATTATAGGGAAATGCGGATGAGTGAGTGTTTATTGCGAGCGACATGGGGTACCCATTTTTGAATTTGCAAATTACTCTAATAATATGCACCTGGACAGATAACTTACCTGCGAGAGAATATACTTTAATCACCGTAATACGAAGCGACGAGTTACCTTGTCAAGGATTGGTGCGACTTGCGTTATGTCTGTGCAACTTGTGATCAATAATTTTGAAAAATAAAACCAAATTAAGAATAGGGAACAGGAGAAAGAGCAAATAGAAATATTTCGTAAACAAAATGATTTTATGCCGAATTTATCCCACAAACATTGTGAAAAACAGTCATGCATTCTAGCTTGATGAAAATTTCGAAAGGCAATTTTCAAAAATAGAATTTCATATTTTTATATTGAGTTTTGGTCTACTTGTATGAGTGGTATCATCATGAAAACATAATCCCGCGGCAAGTGGGCATGCCCACATTGATGAGTTGGATCTGACCAAGATTATCTTGACCTGACCAAAATATCTGTCAAAATTATATTATGATATAATGGCGGCTTAATCAGAAATAAATGTATTGGATAATGGAACAAGAGATATTGGATGGGTAAAATACAACATCCTATTATTTAGTCTCATTGTCATTCAGTTAAACTGAAAATTATAATTATTTATATGTTTATTAGATTGAAAAACAACACTATAACCCCCATCAGCAAAAGTGTGTTCGCATATCGTAGTATTTGCACGGTATTCTTGTTCATTGTCTAGCATAGGGACATACTTTACAACTGCAAATCAATCAAATAACATTGAAAGTAATTGAAGGTACAGGGTGTCCCAAAAGCACAGAACCCTCGTTACGCCCTCTTTTTCTCCTATTTCTGAAAAGTTGCTATGTAAAGAAATATTTATTCGTAAGCTTTAATAAACCGAAAGAAACATTTCAATCGGCTCACAACTTTTGAAGATATTCTCTTTTTCACGCTGTCCAACTGTAGGCACAGAAACAAATATAGACTCACCAATTTTAGCATCACCTGAGTAACTTTCAGATGGCAATACCAGCAGTGATTGAACTGATGCTTTTTCTTCAAGTATTGTAATCAATAAGTTTTATTGTTTGTAATCAATATTTGTAATCAATATTTGTTCTCCTTATGTGTGGACTTGATTATGTTTTTTACACCAGTCTCATGATTGCCAGCAAACTGCTAGGTTGAAACTGACAATAACTGGAATGTAAATACAACTCTGCCTTTTGGATAATACTAACTAACTAACAAACTAACTAACTAACTAACTAACTAACTAACTAACTAACTAACTAACTAACAAACAAACAAACAAACAAACAAACAAACAAACAAACAAACAAACAAACAAACAAACAAACAAACTAACTAACTAACTAACTAACTAACTAACTAACTAACTATCTAACTATCTAACTAACTAACTAACTAACTAAATACACGGGAGAAATGTGATATGACGGAGTAACTTTATTAATAAATAAATAAATAGATACATAAATAAATAAATAAATAAATAAATAAATAAATAGATAAATAAATAAATAAATAAATAAATAAATAAATAAATAAATAAATAAATAAATAAATAAATAAATAAATAAATATAAATTCTGGCTCTATAATGCGCTCTGTCTGGCCTGAAAGTCTTTTGTCTGCAACCCGTGAGCAAGATTTGTTCATAGCTTTTCTCCGTTTCATCACGCATTAAATGCTTTTTTGGTCATCCTTTCCGAGCCAAATACATGAAGCAATTACTATACTGGTTAAAACACATGAATTATCTCCATGAGCTGAAGTTTGCCTAATGCTGTTTTGAAAACAAAACGGTCAATGGTTTTACTACCAGTTTATAGTCACTAGGCTCAGCTGAGGCGAACTTATGACGTATTGTCATGTTAGCTTCTTAGCTCTATTGTTATTATAGTTTATTTTCATTTTCATTTTGTTCGCGTTCTCATTTTTATTTTTCATTTTTATTTTTTATATATTGGTTTCATTTTCATTTTTAGTTTTCATTTTCATTTTCATTTTTTATTTTCATTTATGTTTTTGTTTTTGTTTTTCCTGTTCTTGTCCTCGTTCTATTTTGGGTTTTTATTCTTCATCTCCTTCTTATTGTTTTTGTTTTCCTCACTCTTATTCCTTACCTTTCATTACCCTTGTTCTGTTCCATAGGAGTTTATTCCTATACCTTTTTAAATATGTATTTCCATCGATTAGAGCCATCCTGAACACATAACATTTCAAATGTTTTCAAACAAATGATATCATAGGTAGAACAGAATGAAGTTTCTATATGACGGAACTGCAAGCATCGATCTGAGACATCACATTAAAAATAATAAGTACGTGACTACCTCATTCACGCAGCTCCCATGCTGACCTATAAATGCTAGTCCTTCAAGGAGGACCACGCTCCATTTAGTACGGCGTTGATAATAGTGATAAATATTGCGTTGGTCCTATATGGACTAATAAATGCCGATTGGGAGTATAAGCGTCCGTTAGAATCTGCCTTTATCAATCTAGTGGTGTCAAGTTTAAACAAGATGGAACTTTATACTCTGCCGACAGTCCAGGAAGTTCTTTTTTAGTGTTTCAGTTGGTTTTCCTGCGGGACAGTAGTAATCACTGCTTTGATTTTTGCAATTTACAGCTGATTAATTCAAGTTGTAACTTTAAATTGACAGCGTCAGTACTGAAGATAGAGTGATGTTTCCAAAGGGAAAAGTTGCACTCAAACAGAAAAATTCCTATAATGCAAAAGAAGATAGTGTTTCAACCCATATGGAAATATGTGACATGTGGCTTCTTTGGCTCATAAATGTATTTTAGAAGCACAATAACTAAAACTGGAAAAATATGACCTTACGGTTTCTACTCGCCTTAATAATCGATCTGCGCAAAGTACAATTTACAATTAGATGTCAAGACTGTTTCCATGTGAGAGATTGCAATAACTAACATGCATGATCCCTATCATAAAGCTGGGATGACATGTAAAAAGCTGGTCCTAATAAGTTTTCTATTTAATTTTTATTAGCCCTTACCTTGAATTTACAGCGATTGACCACGACATTAATAAGCGACATCATGCATTATACAGAAAACAAAGCATATCTCCCACTAATCGTGTTTTATTGATTGTTACTCATTCTTTTTCTTCTCATTGGGAATCATTAGGATATCCTTTGATAATAAATTAGTTTTAAGTCAATCAAACTATGTAAATTGATATAGTTGTTCAGAAGTGGATTCGTTGTGGAAATCCATTGATCAACGTTATTGGTATAATGTTTTCAAATCAAGAATTATTTGAGAAAATTGCTAATAAGTATATAAATACTATATAAGCTATCAGATTCATCATTGTTTTTCTGACGATGATATTTAGTTATTAAAAAGTTTACTTTTAATACTTTCCACCGAAAATTCTGGTCGCAGAATACTACCTATTTATATAAGTAATCAATGACCCATCATGTTTCTAATATCTCAACCCTTATTTTCTTTTAAATTTGCAACATGTGAAATAGAACATTACATTACATAAAAATGCTTTTCCCACATTGATACAATCTGATAATAGTTAGGCGTCTCTTATAATGCAAACTTTAAATCACACGGATTCTCATTGTGAATGATTTTCCGTGTCCGATCGACAACCGCTCCCCTCAAATTGAGGCAGTGATGAGAACATTCTACTCCGAATCTTTATCCTATGTAAAGGTTGATCAAGATATATCGCAAACCAACGCACACAGATCAATATCTCAATTTCGAATCAAATCATCCAGTTCAACATAAATTAGGTGTCATCCAGACCCTACATCACAGGGCAGACAGCATCATCACTGACCAAGAGGATAAGAAAGAGGAGAAACTACACGTCAATAAAGCATTGGAGAAGTGTAACTATCCCAAATGGGCTTTTGATCGTGCAAACAAGCCTAAGAAAGCGAGATCTGACAATAACAAGGACAATGCAAACGTAGAGACTAAAGGGCAAATAGTGCTACCTTATATTAAGGGAACGTCCGAGGCCCTCAGAAGAACTTTCAGCAACTACGGTGTCAGGGTTTGTTTCAAACCAACTCAAACCCTTAGACAGTTATTTGTGTCACCAAAAGACAAGACTGAAAAAGAAGACATAGCGGGACCAGTGTATTTTATCCCTTGTCAGGGACAAACACTTAAAGGCCAGTGCTCGGAATCATATATTGGCGAAACAGAACGATCCTTGAAAGCCAGATTCCTTGAGCACCGTCGTCCAAGTTCCAGCTCGTCAGATGTCTCCAAACACATCCACATCGAATCCCCGGGGTTCCAAGTCGACTTGGAGCCAGTTAAGATCCTCGACCGGGAACCTAAGTATTTCGAAAGGGGTGTCAAGCAGGCCATCTACATTAGAGTCAACCAACCTTCATTTAACCGTGACGGGGGCCGGTACCAGCTACCAAGAGTCTACGACCAAGTGTTGGGGTCAAGTGTCCAAAAGGTCATTGATCCCAAACTTGGGTTACCAGTCTCCCGATGAAGGTCGGAGTTACGACCGAAAATTTGAGGTATGTCTAATCTTGTGTTGAGATCAAAAGTTTAAAATCATAAATTAAAATTATAATGGTTGATAAACTTCAACCTAAAGTCGAAACAGCAAGCAGAGTAGAAACAGTGTTCGGTTATTCCTTTGCTTCAAATCCAACATGTTATTCGTCTTCTCCTTCTTTGTTTATTAGTCAATGTTATTCTTACTACTGTTCCTGATCTTCTCACTTCTACTACTTCAACTTAAGTAGAACACCTGCACCATATCAAATTATCGAATATTAAGTATGCCGGGTCTTTGGTGTAGTTTAAAACTTTTTTCGAAACATCCATCTCAAACTCATCAAACAAACTAGGTTGGTTTACTATGGCATGTTACACGAATACGTGCTGCTTTCTATTCGAATTGTATTGTCTATATTCTCAACTTGAAATCAGGAGAGTGTTAGTTTCCTTTGTCGTGATATAAATACTATCCGATAATACACAAACGTGAGAGACATATGCACCAAAGATTTTTGTCAGGGTATTGTTGCATCTCGCATTAACACAATGTTACAATCTTGTTTTAAATCTGGGTCAATTAAAATGTCCTTACCTTTGGATACTATGTAAAAATATTGGATTTTAGCTATAAGATTACCTTGAAAATATTATAAAACTAGAATGTTTTTCAGAGTGTTTGTTTGCTTTTCTCGTGTTCCCTATTCTTCATTTGAGACAGTTACATAATTTCAACTGATCATAAGTTGCACAGACACGACTCAAGTCGTACCATTCTATAAACAAGGCAACTCGCTGCGTCTTTTTTTTTTTTAACGATGATTAAGATATTCAAACTATATTTATTCTCTCGCAAGGTATTTTTCCAGGTGTATATTACAGTAATGCTAAAACTCAAACTTGTGCAAGTCATGTCGTGCGCAATAACCACCAACCCATTCGCAATTCCCTATAAATATCCTAAACATATACCACATATAATTCGTAATGCTAAAGTTTGATGGAGCTGCGCAAAATGTAATCTAAATGGTACTTCAGATCCAAAACGTAGCTATCGCCAATCTAATTTCATGCCAGGCTGGTAAGAACTTGATAAGCCAATTTTGCAACATTATTGTGCGTCAATTTCAATGATCATCTAGGCTGTGATTAGATACCTGAATGATTTGATAAATTAATGCACTGTTTGCAATCTGCTCTTGTATCACCAAGGCATCCAGATCTGATCACCTCTACCGTGCCCTCAATGCATTAATAATGGGATAAGATCACAGACGGACGCGTGAGCTTGAATATTTCCTGTGATAGTTGAATTGCCCCACGTTCTTATTGGAAGCGATAAAACGCGTTTCTCTTTCCTCACTTTGAATAGGCAAGGGTATAACATAACAAAAACATTTAGAAATGCTTTCACTGTAAGTCTAAATTGACATTTTACTTGATGTTATGTTATAGGAAAGAAACTAGCTTTTGCAGCTTGTAAAATCAATATTATCCCTAGAAAAGTTCTTACAATGCTTAAAAATTCGATGCAGAATGCATCTTTGGTGGAGGGTTAATCCTAAAAATCATATGGTACCATCGGGGTGAATATGTACACGGTCACAACTTGACAAAAATCTTAAATATATTAAGCATTGTTTTATTATAGGATAAGCTTGACTCTCATTTTATCGTCAACGGTTTTTGAATGAAACTCTTTTAATGTAGTTTGAAAAACACAATCATTTAAAACATAGACCTCGTAAACCAAGTAGCACACAGATGTTCAATAGAACCACCCCATCTTCTCGTATGACCTTTGTAATTTATGTGCAAAAATCATCTCAAACGATACCTTACGTCGGTGTTTATTTTTAGTCTTTGTCGAATACGACTCACAAACCTTGCCGAGGGGGCGGGGTCGTGGCGCAGCCGCGACAGCGATCCGCGAAACGGTGAGTCGTCTTTGCGCGCGAATATGGTGCATCCGGTGTTCAGCTGAACAACTGTCAGTCAATTGTATCTATTCGTAAAGGATCAATACCTATACCCTTGCATAGATGAATCCTGAATCGAACTCTTCCGATGAAATTATCATACCAAATATGCACAGATTTATTAGCATCATTTTATTTAAAGGGTCTATAGTTCAGACAATCATATTTGCCAATATCTTTGCTCAAAATAATTAAATATTAAATTATACATATAAATACTGGCTCTATTACGCACCGAAGGTCCTTTGTCCTCAACGCATGATATAAGAGGAAGATTTGATAAAACCGTTTCTCCATCTCATCACAAATTAAATGCTTTTCAGGTAATCCATCCTTCCCTAGCCAAATACAGAAAGCAATTACTATACTGGTTAAACACACATGAATTACACAAATCCCCATGAGCTGAATTTTGCCTAATGCTGTATTGAAGAAAAAAAGGTCAATGCTTTTATCAGATTTACCAGTTTACAGTTATTATGCCTAGCTGAAACAACCGTTTTAAGAGTATTGTCATGATTGTATAGTTTGTTTTGTAATTTTCAATTTCAGTTTCATTTTGTTCTCGTTCCCGTTCACATTTTGATTTTGATTTTTGTTTTCGTTTTCGAGCTTTTGTCCTTTCGCCCTCGTCACACTGTTTGCGCTGTTTCATGGGAGTTCATTCGTTAATCCTTTATTTCCATTGATTGGAGCCTTAACGCATCCTGAACACATACCAAAATCATTGATAGAACAAAAGAAGCTGAGTTTCTGTATGATGGAACTATTTCTTTTAATTTGATTCGAGGAAAGAAACTGCGAGCATTGATCTAAGACATCGTATTTCAAACATATTAAGTATAAATGGCGATTGGGAGGATAAGCGACCGGTAGGCTCTTTATACACATCTAGTGATGTCATGTTTTATATAGGCAAGGTGGAACTTTATACTCTATATCTATCGAAAGCACAGAAAGTTGTTTTTTATTATTTCAATTAGTTATCATGCGTAAAATTACAACCGTGATCACTGCTTTGTTTATTGCAAGCTATTGACAGCGGTCTATTAAATTCAAACCGAAGTAAATAAGTTGTTACTTTAAATTGACAGTGTCAGTTCTCAAGAGATAGCGATGTTTCCATAAGGAAAAGTAGCACGCAAACAAAAAATTCCTATAACGCAAAAGAAGATAACATTTCAACCCATCATTGTAATAAGGGCGCGTTCACACTGAATAATTTAGTCAACACTGGTTGATTGGGGGTGTGCAGACCTGGGTGTTCATCTCTCATTCGAAACAATTTGGGGGTCAGTGCTTAGTGCGGGGTGTTGGTGGTGTTTGAGCATAAGACGGTGCCTATTTACAGGTGAGATTAAGTTTCTTGTTCCAAGACAACGGCAAAACACATTGGCTACGTTGTAAACATTTAGCTGCTAAAATATGAAACGAGTCGGCGGACATGTCTTTATTTGGTAATATTTCAATATTTACTTTAAAAGTTATTGAGATGGGAAACGGGCATTATTGCATCCACGAAGGCTGATAAGTTCTGAATCTCGTAACGCACTAATATTTTTCTATAATTGTTTCTCTTAAATCATCTAAATCATGTAAGTTGATGAACACCATCAGATGTTTCAATTGATTTCATGTATTTGTGTAATTTGACAGCAAGTTGTTAGTAAACTCACAATTTCTGTTCTCAAGTAAACGGGGTAAGTGACTTGCCCATGGTCACAACACGTTGTTCGCGGTGTGACTTGAGTCCCGCAACTTTCGTTGAAATCAATCACTACTAAAATCTCTGAAACGGGCGTTATTGCATGAATAATAATTGCCGAACTTTGCAAAATAATGCTCTTTCACTTCTGTGTTGAGTTGAAAAGAAAATCCTACATATCCTTAAAAATGATACTTGTTCCTGGTTTGTCAGAATGGGTCATAATTTTCGGTTAAATGTAAAGAACGTTTCTCGATGAGAGATAATTCAACAACTACTAATTCAACATCAACTAACATGTATGCTCTGTAGCCAAAAAACTGTGACACGTGAAAATCAGGTCCTAATAATAAGTTTTATTTTCGTATTAAGCCCTACCTGTTAATTTAAAAGAGATCGACAATGACTTCAACAAGTGACACAACGCATTATCCAGGGAGCGAGGCAGATAAGTTCAAAATCTTGCTTTAATCTCTTTCTGTGATTGTAACTCTTTCTCATGTTCTTTTCCTTCCCATTGGTAACAATCTGGATATCTCTTTGATAATTAACATGATTAAAACTGTCAAATTAAAGTAATAAATTACTTTGTTTTGAGTCATTCAAACTGCGTAAATTGATACACGCTTAATACAATGATTACAGTTGTTCAGGATGAACCCAATCAGAGCTGGAATCCTACAATGATTACAGTTGTTCAAGATGAACCCAATCAGAGCTGGAATCCTAGTGGAAATCCATTGATCCGTTAATAATGATGTTTGTGGTCTGTTTTCGCTGACCATTTAATTCGATACGCATAGATCACTCAGAAGTACTGCAGGTATTATTACAAGAGAATTCAAGAACGCATTTCTTGTTAGCCAGGTGATCCACTGGAGAGATGATCAGATGTACAGCACTCTCGTTAAAGTCCAAACGTATTTTTAAGGCGTATCACATATCTAAGTCAGATGTGCAACTCGATGAAAAGAGGGCATATATATTGCGTTAGGGTATAAGCACCAACAGAGTTTTTTGGAAAACCCACCAATGCAGCAAATACACCCTTCGGTGCAATTAAACAAACACTGTATCTATAGCTATTCTCTATGTCACCTCATAATATGAAATTGTGGAGACAGGGCAAAGTTACTCAGCCAATTAGAAATAAGATGATGGTGGCACTTACAAGATACCAGATTGTGTTATACCATCAAAAAACAAAAACAAAACAAATCAAGAATCATTTGCGATATCAAACTTCAACCTTAAGTCGAAACAGCAAGCAGAGTAGAAATAGTGTTCGGTTATTCCTTTGCTTCAAATCCAACATGTTATTCGTCCTCTCCTTCTTTGTTTATTAGTCAATGTTATTCTTACTACTGTTCCTGATCTACTTAATTCTACTACTTCAACTTAAGTAGAACATCTGCGTCATATCAAATTATATAATATTAAGTATGTCGGGTCTTTGGTGTAGTTTAAAACTTTTTTCGTAACATTCATCTCAAACTCATCAAACGAACTAGGTTGGTTTACTATAGCATGTTATACGAATACGTGCTGCTTTCTATTCGAATTGTATTGTCTGTACTCTTAATAGCAAACGTTATTCTTTCTATCGAGTATTAGTTTCCTTTGTCATGATATAAATACTATCCTATAATACACAAACGTGACAGACATATGCACCAAAGATTTTTTGTCAGGGTATTGTTGCATCTCGAATTTACACAATGTTACAATCTTGTTTTAAATCTGGGTCAATTAAAATGTCCTTACATTTAGATTCTATGTAAAAATATTGGATAAAATTACCTTGAAAATATTCTTTTTTTTAATCTTTCCACAGAGCACACAAGGTGCTTTGTGCATTTATTTATCAAACATGATCTCAGTTATACATAGTTATATGAGCCACAATTATACAAAACAAGTGGATTACAATTATATTACATTGATGAAAATAACAGTCATTACATATTTACAGAGTTCCATCTTTTATTCCATTCATACATTTTACCTTTATTGTTTGCAATGTGTTTTTCAGTCTCGGCGACATTATTCTAAAACTAGAATGTTTTTCAGAGTGTATGTTAACATTATATTCAGTATAAAATGATTTTGTTTACATCGTACGTTTATTTCATTTTCTCGTGTTCCCTATTCTTCATTTGCGGCAATTACATAATTTCAACTGATCATAAGATGCACAGACACGACCCAAGTGACAAGTCGCACCATTATATAACAAGGTAACTCGCTGCGTCCTTTTTACGATGATTAACATATTCAAACTATATTTATTCTCTCGCAAGTAAAGGTATCTTCCCAGGTGTATATCACAGTAGTGCTAAAACTCAAAATTGTGCAAGACATGTCGTGCACAATAACCACTCACCCATTCGCAATTCCCTATAAATATCCTGCTCACTTTTCTTCAATCGTAAACACATTACCAACTAAACATATACCACATATAATTCGTAGTGCTAAAGTTTGATGGTGCTGCGTAAAATGTAATCTAAATGGTACTTCAGATCCAAAATGTAACCATCGCCAATCTAATTTCATGCCAGGCTGGTAAGAACTTGATAAGCCAATTTTGCAACATTATTGTACGTCAATTCAATGATCATCTAGGCTCTGATTAGATACCCGAATGATTTGATAAATTAATGCACTGTTTGCAAGCTGCTCTTGTATCACCAATGCCTCTGGCTCTGATCACCTCTACCGTGCCCTCAATACATTAATAATGGGATAATATCACAGAAGGACGCGTGAGCTTGAATAGTTGAATTGCCCCACGTTCTGATTGGAAGCGATAAAACGAGTTTCTCTTACCTCACTTTGAATAGGCAAGGGTATAACATAACAAAAACAAGCAGAAATACTCTCATTATAAGTCTAAAATGACATTTTACTTGGTGTTATGTTATGTTATAGGAAAGAAACTAGCATTTGCAGCTTGTAATATCAATATTATCACTAGAAAAGTTCTTATCATGCTTACGGTACAACAACTTTGTATATCTTTCAATAATGATCACTGTTCTCAAATAAATCGATGTAGAATGCATCTTTGGTGGAACGTGGAGGGTTAATCCTAAAAATCGTATGGTACCATCAGGGTAAATATTTACATGGTCACAACTTGACAAAAACTTAAATATATTTAGCATTGTTTTATTATGGGATAAGTTTGACTGGCATTTTATCGTCAACGGTTTTTGAATGTAACTCCTTTAATGAACCATTTGAAGCATTGACCTCGCAAACCAAGTAGCATACAGATGTTTAATAGAACCACACCGTCTTCTCGTATGACCTTTGTAATTTATGTGCAAAAATAATCTCAAACGATACCTTACGTCGGTGTTTTTAGTTTTTTAGTTTTTGTCAAATACAACTCACGAACCTTGCCGAGGGGGCGGAGTCGTGGCGCAGCCGCGACAGCGATCCGCGAAACGGCGAGTCGTCTTTGCGCGCGAATATGCTGCATTCAGTGTTCAGCTGAACAACTGTCAGTCAATTGTATTTATTCATAAAGGATCAATACCTACACCCTTGCATAGATGAATCCTGAATCGAACTCTTCCGATGAAATTATCATACCAAATATGCACAGATTTATTAGCATAATGTAGTGCATCAAGTTTTCAAAAGGGTCTATAGTTCAGACAATCATATTTATGCCTGCAACAAGTGCTACTTCAACTTAGAATTGGTGGAAAAGGCTGCCCTGATGGCGGGTTCTCTGTCACAGCGGCGCTTTTCAAACTACTAGGTAGTACAATTTTTTCATGAAAATAACCAACGGGTCGTTCAAAAGGCCTAATATATTTTGCCATTCATATCTGAGCATTACAAACCAGGTTGTTGTAAGGTTGTTTTATACCACAATAGATCAAAAGTGACATAAAAACACTAAAGCACTACCGAATAATTACAGTTGCAGGTTTTGACACAACAATTGCAGAAATATTAATATTAACATTAATTGATATAATCAATTTATAAAGTTATTAAAAATACAGAGTACTTGAGGCTGAATTACTATTGAATCAGATCAACAGCGTAAGTGAAGATAGCTTATAATACATTCAGATTGCCTATCGGTGGTTTGTTTTATTTGTAGTGCATAACTAATTACACTATATTGCGGGTTATGAAAAGTTAGTGATCTAAGAGATAAAACGAGTAGTAGATCGAAGAAAACACGAGTAGTAGATGGAAGTGTCTACATACGGCTTACATTACGCCAATATCCACATCGGAAGTGCATGAAATTCAGATTTAACTCTTGCACTATTGAATTAAAGTTTGTAATATTTAAGCGTGGATAGCAAGATAAATAGCAAACTAGGGGGGGGGGGTAGGGGGACTATCATTGTCTTCGCAAGGGGTGAGTCATAGATTTTTGAAATCCAAATAGGGGGGTGTGATTTGTGTACGAAAAAAATAAGGGGGTTATAAAATGATCAAGAGCTTGCAACTTAAAATATTTGCGCGCTACACGTGCAATCTTTACAATCAACACATTTGCGACATCCACGCGCATATCACAATTTCCATGCGCAAATTATATAGGCATACGTGCACGATCTTTCAAAAAACAGGTTCACTTTGATCTGTGTGTGCGGAGGGAAGTCATTAAAAATTTAAAAAAAAAATCAACCTAAGATGGTGAAGGGGTTATATACAAAATTCAAATCCGCGATAGGTGGTCACAAACTTGACTACGGTCAATGACATATACATGACCCACCACCTTCCGAAGAAATTGACACCCCGTTAAGACAGAAATGGGAACAATAAGTAATACAGAAGGAAGTGAGCTTGTCTTAAGAATAAAATAAATAAGTAAAGTAATTAGTCATTTACGGAAAACAGTTAGCTTAGGGTACAATGGCATCTTTGTTTTCTTCAGGAAAACAATAATCTTTGGGTACAAAGACATGTTTCCGACCACCTGCAAATGAACACCTGTGCCATACATTTTTGATAAGATAATTTGCATATTAGTTGAAGTCAATAACCTGTCATATGGATATTGCAAACAAATCATAACAAGTGTTATTGTTTCAATGCTTTCTGATAATAAACGGGAGTAAAATTATCCGAGTTTTCAAGATATTGCTTTGAAAACAAATATAGACCTACAACATCAATTGGACAATGGATTTTAAATAATCAAATACTTAGCCATAGAGATTACATTCCATACATACCGTTAAAACTCGTCTACAAAAGTTAAATTAATCCAGACGCCATTCATTGACAAAATTATAATATTATGGAGTTTGAGCAGATTATTTACCGATACAAGCATATACAAACAAATACTATTGTGAGACCAACCTATTGTATTGGGATATTTACGTCTCGTATTAATTCAGCTTTCATCAAAAACACTCTATAATTCTTGTAGACGAGGTTTTACGGTATATAACATAGAACTACATTTTGTTTTTAAACATTCCATACAGCCACACTGTTCGTTCTTAGATTACTAAATGGTAAAATTCAAAAAGAAAATTTTAAACATTAAGATTGAATAAAACATATAAAATCAGCTAAAAAGCGCGCATAAAGTACAGCTTTCATATATTCTTTGACGAAAATATTAAAGGAACCTTTTAAAAGGACACATCAGAAGCATTAGCTAGTCAAATAGAGCAATGAGCAATATCAGTTGGCAAACCATTACGGTTACCGCAAGAATTCAATTACACCAGTCACATTGACATTCGATTGATAAATTGTTTAAGCTTCAGTGGTTTATCACTTAAACTTAATTATTACGTGTAATTAAGTAAATTTCGGGTAGCGGGTAATGTGTTTAACGAATGGTCAACATGGAGTTTTGGTCTACTTGGATGAGTTGTATCATCATGAAAACATATACCGCTGCAAATCATGGGCATGACCATGGTATGACCAAATTAGAGAGTTGAACATGACCAACATTTATCTAAATAATGTGTCCATCGTCAACATTATTTGATATATTTGACAGTTTTTGAACAAGATAAATACAATGGATAATGGCACGAAGGCTAGATATTATGACACGATATCGGATAGGGAATAGCAAACCTATCTTTTAGTCTCATTCTCATTCAGTTGAACTGATTATTACCTAAAATTATCAGCACCATAAAAACAGTCGGCTCTCAACACGTGATATTCAAAATTCCCGCCGCCGAAATTGTCTAGTGCAATGACGTCATGGTTATATGTGCTCAATTCTTGTCAACCCTCATTGTATTACTGGGACGTCATTGCACTGGACAATTTTGGCGCCCGGGAATTTTGAATAACGAGTAAGGTATCAAAATACCAACATCTTTAATTTCCCCCGAGTGGTTCATTTGAATTAATAGTAAATAAATATGTCAAATAGGTGCTTGTATTTTTCCCGCAGAAGTTCTGAAAAAATAAATCAGGGATAAACACCATAATAATTAAGTAAAGAAGGGGAGCAAAGAACCGGCGACCTCTGGTTTGCGAGATTAGTGATCTACCATCTGTGCTATCCAGCCCTATGCTGGACGGCGATCGAAATTGACAATATCTTTGCTCAAAATAATTATTAAGTTATACATATAAATACTGGCTCTATTACGCACCGAAGGTCCTTTGTCCTCAACGCATGATATAAGAGGAAGATTGGTTCAAACCTTTTCTCCATCTCATCACAAATTAAATGTTTTTCAGGTAATCCATCCTTCCCTAGCCAAATACAGAAAGCAATTACTATACTGGTTAAACACACATGAATTAAACAAATCCCCATGAGCTGAATTTTGCCTAATGCTGTATTGAAGAAAAAAAGGTCAATGCTTTTACCAGATTTACAGTTATTATGCTTAGCTGAGGCGAACGTTTTTAAGAGTATTGTCATGATTGTGTAGTTTGTTTTTTAATTTTCAATTTCAGTTTCATTTTGTTCTCGTTCCCGTTCACATTTTGATTTTGATTTTGAATTTTGGTTTTGTTTTCGTTTTCGTTCTTTTGTCCTTTCGTCACCGTTACACTCGTTCTTATTCTCGCTGTTTTCGCTGTTTCATGTGAGTTCATTCGTAGATCCTTTATTTCCATTGATTGGAGCCATTACGCATCCTGAACACATACCAAAATCATTGATAGAACATAATGAAGTTGAGTTTCTGTATGATGTAACTGTTTCTTTCATTTTGATTCGAAGAAAGAAACGGCAAGCATTGATCTAAGACATCTCGTTTTTCAAAATATTAAGTACACGACATGCTGACATACAAATGGCGATTAGGAGGATAAGCGACCGGTAGGTTCTTTATACACATCTAGTGGTGTCATGTTTTAAATAGGCACGGTGGAACTTAATACTCTACTGAAAGCCCAGAAAGTTGTTTTTAGTATTTCAATAATTTGATTTTCATGCGTAAAATCACAACCGTAATCACTGCTTTGTTTATTGCAAGTTATTGACAAGTTGTTACTTTAAATTGACAGTGTCAGTTCTCAAGAGATAGCGATGTTTCCAGAGGGTTTGTGGGGCGAGAGGGTGTTAGTGCCGGGGTGGTGGTGGTGTTGTTTGAGCATAAGACGGTGCCAATTTACACCAGTTGAAACAGGTGAGATTTAGTTTCTTGTTCAAGATAACGGCAAAACACATTGGCTACGTTGTAAACATTTAGCTGCTAATATATGAAACGAGTCGGCGGACATGTCTTTATTTAGCAATATTGAACAGTGTCGGTTCAAATAACGATGATACAATATTTCAATATTTACTTCAAAATTTATTGGGTTGGGAAAGTTCACTAAAACGGGCATTATTGCATCCACGAAGGCTGATAAGTTATGAATCTCGTAACGCACTAATATTTTTCTATAATTGTTTCCCTTAAATCATCTAAACATGTAAACTGATGAACACCATCAGATGTTTCAATTGTTTTCATGTATTTGTGTAATTTTACAGCAAGTTGTTAATAAATTCACAGTATTTCTTCTCAAGTAAACGGGCTTAAGTGTCTTGCCCATGGTCACAACACGTTGTTCGTGGTGTGACTCGAGTCCCGCAACCTTCGTGGAAATCAATCACTACTAAAATCTCTGAAACGGGCGTAATTGCATGAATTATAATAGTTGAACTTTGCAAAATGATGCTCTTTCTCTTCTGTGTTAACATGAAAAGAAAATCCTTTATAACCTTAAAAATGATACTCGTTCCTGGTTTGTCAGAATGGGTCACAATTTACGGTTAAATGTAAAGAACGTTTCTCGATGAGAGATAATTCAACAACTACTAATTCAACATCAACTAACATGTATGGTCCGTAGTCAAAAAACTGGCATGACACGTGAAAAGCAGGTCCTAATAAGTTTTCTGTATGCATCTTATTAAGCCCTACCTGTTAATTTAAAAGAGATCGACAATGACTTCAACAAGTGACACAACGCATTATCCAGGGAGCGAGGCAGATAAGTTCTAAATTTTGCTTTAATCTCTTTCTGTGATTGTAACTCCTTCTCATGTTCTTTTCCTTCCCATTGGCAATCATCTGGATATCTCTTTGATAATTAACATGATTAAAGCTGTCAAATTAAAGTAATACATTACTTTGTTTTGAGTCATTCAAACTGCGTAAATTGATACACGCTTAATACAATGAGATTACAGTTGCTCAGGATGAACCCAATCAGAGCTGGAATCCTACAATGATTACAGTTGTTCAAGATGAACCCAATCAGAGCTGGAATCCTAGTGGAAATCCATTGAGTCGTTGATAATGATGTTTGTGGTCTGGTTTTGCTGTCCATTTAATTCGATACGCATAGATCACTCAAAAGTACTGCAGGTATTGTAACACCGTGTTATTCAAGAGAAGAACGCATTTCTTGTTAGCCAGATGATCCCCTAGAGATGATCAGATGTATTTTGAAGGCGTAGCACATACCATAATCAGATCAAACTCAGATTTGCAACTCGATGGACAGAAGGCAGATTGCGCTAGGGTATGGGCACCAACAAAGTTTGTTGGAATACCCACCAATGTAGGAAATAATACCCTTTGATGCAAACATACAAACACTGTATCTATAGTTATTATCCCTGTCGCTTCATAATAGAAATTGTGTAGACAGAGCAAAGTTACGCAGCCAATTGGAAATAAGATGATGGTGGCTCTTGCAAGATACACAAGTATAGATTTAGAAAAGCAATACCAAATAAACAAATCATGGAGGCGATAAACAGAAATCCGGTAAGCCAGAGGAAGTCACCCCCTTTAACAAAAAACTTGTTACCATAAAAAAAACCAGAAACAAGACAAACAAAATGAAAAACACAATGCTAAAAATGATCAAGCATTAATAACATTTTCAAGTCACGTTTATATATTTTTCAGAAATGTTTCACTGAATTGGCAGTGTATATTAAATTTGGCAATGGAATCCATAATATTGGTCCAGAGTACAATGACATGGTCAGTAAATTTACTAGCGTTTCTCGTTGGTAGTTATTAATATTGGTACTCGTAGTGTAAAAAATCAAGGTAATTCATTTGGACAAACCACAGACTAAATAAAGACTATTACCCGTGCTTTGTATGCTGCGAACTCTCGCATATCTATCTAAAAAAATGCAATTTAATCAAAAGTTGGCTTCAATTTTGGCTGAATCTCTGAAAAGCACGGTTTACGCCTAGGCGCTTCGAAAGGCGCACACCACTAAATAATCGCCCCATTGCAATACGTGTAAAAATACCAGTTTTCTTTACTTGTTTTTACTCGTTTTTAGGCCCTTTTTGCAAATCGACGAAAGTTTAACATATGTTTATGTATGTTCAATGTATGGGTAGTCTTCCACCTCGTTTTCCCGGTAGGGCCATTGAACAGCACCCTTACTGTTTTTGACATGATCTCAAGACGACCTGTTTCTGCCATTTTTTAATTCGCGGACCTATTTTTTTCGATAATTATATAAATCCGACTTTTCAAATGCATTCATTCGATCATACAGTACCCTAGCCCACTACCTGTGCAGCGCCCATTTCTGGTAGGCGCAAGGGTAGCACAGGAACAGCTGGCAAGCCCCGAAGAAGAGCAAGCGCTCTTCCAAGGGTGGCTAGGCGGAGCATTCCTGGGGGCTCGGCGGTCGACGGTCCATGCCGACAGGCACTGGACTTTTCCACAGGGGGATCTCCCAGTGGACGACCGCTTATGGCTTTCGCCCAGAGGTGGGAAACCATCTCTTTCATTTAAGCTAAAGAGTTTGCAAAAATACCCCCCCCCCTAAAATTACAAAATATTTCTTTGCATAACATGACATGCATTTAGTTGATTTGAAAAATTAAAAAACCTGTGAATAAAAGAATAATTTTCCTACCCTCTCAAAGTTCATTTTATACAGATATTTTTGTTTCGGCCAAAAATAATCACATTTTCCAATAATGATGCTTTCAGAAAAATGTGCACTTTTCCACATCCTATACAAAAACTTTCTTGATATCAATGTTTTATTGATTTAATAGTGTTTTTGTTTTCTTTAATTTTTATGTATACGATAACCCAGTCACCCAAGCAATCACCTTGCAGTATCAAACAATGATTCATTGACATGTACGGGGTATTTCTAGAAGGTTTTATTGAGCCGGTGTTTCAAAATTGGTGAAATCACTTTAGGAGTTACAAAACATTTCTTTGCATAACTTGACATTAATTTTTTGACTTGAAAAAATCAAAAACCTGTGAATAAAGGCATCTTTTTGCCACCCTACCAAAGTTATCTCTTCTCAAAAAATAATCTCATTTTTCAAAAATTATGCTTTAAAAATATTGTCGATATCAATGTTATGATTGATTTTAATTGTTTTGTTTTTCTTCACTTTTCTGTCTCTGATCCCTTAGTCACCCATGCAACCATCATGTAGTACAAAATAATGATTCATTGATGAGCTATGAATTGAATGATTCAGTAAAAGGGTACATTATTTTGGCACTACACTATTTCTCTTTTTCCACATTGCTGGTATTCAATATCAAATGGTCATAATTGGCGGTCACTTCAAATCATCCCCAACTCAACGAGGTTCAGGAATGTCCTCTCATTGTTTATTGTTGGTTAACCCACCACTTGAACAGGATTTAGCCAAAGCAAACAAAGACTTAAGGTTTTACTAATTCTATACATAAATATAAGCTTATTATCCTCTTCAACAATAGGATTAAAGATTGGTGTTTGACTGGACTAAAATGAGAAACATGTAGGACAAACATTATGGACATATGAATACAACCTCTTTGCACATTTTGCACTGTAACTCGAAATACAATTTGCCGACTTTATGAGCGGTTTGAGATGGACGGTCACATTATATACATAATATTGAATGTGATTCAGTGCGATATAGACTGAATATTAGAGAGACCAGGTTGAATAATTACATCACTGCCAATATCTGTGGATGGAGTTCAGTTTCTTTGATATCATAGCTCATCAAACGTCAAATTAGTAAAATTATGTCGTATTATTGTCAAAATGCTTTACAAAGATGACATTTTACGATACTATTTCTCATTTTTTTATATTATAAATTTACGTCATCCATCTTTTGTAGATACATCGACCTTGGATTGGCAATATGAATACATCTCCCGCAGTAATACACCAGTGTTAAGCCTCCAGCATACTTTCCTGCCGCTTGCCGCTTAGCCCAAACAGCAGCCCATAATACCTCAAAAACTGTCCGTATTTTACCGGAACTCTTTGCACTGTAACTCGAAATACAATTTGCCGACTTTACGAGCGGTTTGAGATGGACGGTCACATTATATACATAATATTGAATGTGATTCAGTGCGATATAGACTGAATATTAGAGAGACCAGGTTGAATAATTACATCACTGCCAATATCTGTGGAGGGAGTTCAGTTTCTTTGATACCATAGCTCATCAAACGTCAAATTAGTAAAATTATGTCGTATTATTGTCAAAATGCTTTACAAAGATGACATTTTACGATATTATTTCTCATTTTTTATATATTATACATTTACGTCATCCATCTTTTGTAGATACATCGACCTTGGATTGGCAATATGAATACATCTCCCGCAGTAATACCAGTGTTAGCTTTCGAGAGTAAGAATAACTCTTTGAATTTGATTCCTCTTAAGCATACTACTTTACTAGGATCACTGACAGATTCTTTTTCTACACATGTTACTAAGACGCAGCAGTGTCACTATAAATTAACTACACTAGTTATAACAGTGTTGTACACTCTAATGGACCTTTGAGTAAATATATTGGTATAATCTCTTTATACCTTTAGGCTTCGAGCAGTACAATACCCAAGATATGTATAAAATAATTGAAGAATTTCAAAATGAAAATGTTTAATTCAACCTTGTCGAGATTCACTATAAAACTCTCAATGCCATTCACCTAAGGACTTACCACCAGTGTGTTGAATCGACAACTACTTCTCGGTACAAAGGCTTTTATTTTTACTATTTTCAATATTGAAATTTGTACATTGTCCACGTAGATTGTGTCTTTGATAAATTTTTGTTTGATTTAGTTAATACAATTTATAATATAGCAGCGCAATTTCAGCATTTGAAACGCATTCATAAATGTGTTCACAATAAATATTGTTCCGATTTTTGATTGATCCAGTGTATTATGCGCTTCACTCCCAGTTTTTCTCACTATATTCAATATTAAATTGTAAAGTCCGCATATGGGGTTTGCGCATTTGTGAAAGGAGATTACTTGTATAACCCAAATACGTAGTACAAATCTGTAAAATTTCAGTACTATGCAAAACAGGGAGATAATGGTGTTAATTATTCATATTACTATACATCATAAATATTTATTAGGTAAACCAGACATCGTATTGTTTAATAGCGCCAGCGTCCAAGTAAGATATTTTGCAATTCCACCGATGCGTTTATCGTTAAAATGGCGTCTGTTGCAGTTATTTTGCCGAGATTACCGATGGATAATAACACGCGAATTTGACGTTCAATTTGAAACATTATTTATGGAGTGTTACAAAGAAAACTAGAATAATATAAATATAAATTGTTTGACCAAAAATCCGCCAATAAAATCTGATAAGCAATACATTGAGCTTGTTTACGGCTCGCTGACCGGTATGCTTATATTATACCGGTATGTTTTTGACTTTTTTTATACCGTAGATATGGTAATAGAGAAAATATTTATGAGGTATAGTAAAACAAATACAACATGGTTGAAAAAATTCATCAGGATCGGTAGAGTAAACTCATTAACCAAAGTTCTTGATATCTGATCCGTTTCAGCAACACTGTTGCCTTTGTCAACACTTGATGATGAGTTATTCCTACTGGCAACCGACGCTAGATGTATCTCCAGCGTAGGTCTTGGTGTTGCCAGTTGAGTTTCCATCTGGGGATTTTCTTGAACCCAGTTCTAGAAACTCATCAAAAATGTTTCATTTTGGGGAAGTATTCAAAACTACTGATCTTGGATGATTTGACTACTTCACCCTCAAAACATGTTGTATGATGCCTTATCAAGGCCTCTATCATACACTAAGCCGAAAAACAACACACGAAGCACCCGCCAAAAACTAAAACCTGCAGTGTTGATGGCGTTAAGGTTGAGAAACATACCGTATAATTATGCCTACAAGCATAATATGCTTATATGGTTTTGACGAAAGAACTATATTACTGATGCATGTAAAGACGTTTATGTAATTTTTGTGGAGGGTCTCTTTTGTCAAAAAATATACACTCACGAAAATGTGTCTTTTACAGATTGTGAAATAAATAGTTAGTACCCAAGTTATTATGAAAGACAACACTCAAAGGAGTGCATTCTGTGTTAAAATTTTCAAAGTCCTAAAGTACGTTAGTATAAAAAAGCTGCTTTAAAATATAAAAAAACAAATGAAACTGGTTTCATCAGCAAATATACGCAATAGTAATAGGAAGTCAATTAATGAAAGTAATTCGTTTACCTTGAGTAGACTTTGCGATAGAACACGTTTGTTTAGCCATTAATTCTATAAAGCCATATACATTCTCTGACCTTCTCTGCGTGCATTAAGCAAAATGAATCCAAGCGCACACATTTATCTCCTTATCACGATGGTGCTTACTCTAATATGTAGCTTCATGATTATTTAACCAAGTTAACTGTGAGGATTATGTTCTATCAATTCAATCTTGAGCGTTAACTGAACTTCACCATGTTTATCCTAGTATCGTAAAACAAACCCCAGGCTTTTCTTAGTCTTGTAAGTACAATCCTGTGTATGAAAAAAGGGCCTGTTTTATTATGTTTCAACATTATTTTAGCACAGAAGATTTTTACCCGAACTTCATCATGTTTTTCCTAGTATCGTGGAATAAAGGATTCTTTTGTTATGTTTCAACATTATTTTAGCAGAGAACATGTAAAACATCCTTATCACAACCCTGGCTTTATGTAGCTGGCAGACACGTGTATTCTCTCTATATCAAATGTTTACATTCATAATCACAGGTACCTGTTAATGGAGAATGAGTGTATATAGGATAAAAGCTTTCTGATAGTTCCATTGTAAGCTTCCGCTTCAAAGAAAATTGATATGGTTATTACACATATATGTTCATCTTAAAAGTCATGCCACTAAGTAAACCTGCAACACAACACGTATACCATTGTTGGAATAACTTGAAGGGTCATTCACCTATGAAGAGATGAAAGGCATAAATGTTTACCATATTTTTCCAAATTACATAAATTCTCAACTCACGAATATACCCAGCGTTGTTAAGATACCATTACACATTACTTTTAATTGTACAAATAAAGCATGTGTAATTTTCTGGACGATTTAATAGTCTGGAATCTATCGACTATGCGTTATATCTGTGGAGCGAAATGCAAGGTCATTTTATTGGCATTAGGAAAGTACAATTAAAGTTTATAGGCCGTCGTGTTAGGGCAAGAATATCGTATGTGACATTTTCGGCGAAAATGTTTTTTTTTTTTAATACTATTTCTCATTTCTTTTCCATGTACGTCATCCATCTTTTGTGTATGAATCGCCTTCCCAAACAATACAACGATGTAAGCTTTAAGACATTCAACAGGGAGACAGAATAACTCTTTGCATTTTTACTCTAAAACATACTACTTTACGAGGATCACCGACAGACTCTTTTCCTACGCATGTTACTAAAAGCCAGCAGTGTCACTATAAATTAACTACACAAGATACAAATACCTTCCACAAGAAATAGACAATAGACAATACCCAAGGTTTGTATAAAAGAATTGAAGAAATACAAAATGAGAATTTTTGGTTCATCCTTGTAGAGTTTAACTACATAATTCTTTTAAGAATAAAATACCAAGAATATATTCACCTTAGGACCACCATCAGCGAGTTGAATAAAACATACTTCGCGATACAAATACTTACGTTTTACAATATCGAAGTAAATTTACCTTTAATGCAGCTGGTAAGATAATTCTCGGTCTTCCTCGTAGGTATCCTACCAACGTTTTGCTTCGCACCCTTGGGTGGCAAAAGCTTCATGATCGTCGCTCCATTCATTTGAATGTCATGGTTTTCAAAAGTCTTACATGCAGTCTTCCTTCCAACCTGTGCAATATTTTTAATCATGCTCATAAAACCCATAACCACATGACGAGAGCATGCTCTCAGGGAAATCTGGTCCCCCCTTCATGCAAAAATAATTCTGACAAACGCAAATTTATTTCAAGAGGGGTGGTGTCTTTTAATGAATTACCTCAAATAGCAAAAAATCCCCTTCCAGTAAGTCTCGGAGCATTCAAGCATATTCTATATTCATAACACCATTTTTATTCATTACTTTTCTTCGTGCAATTTTGATATTTAAAATGCTCCTTCACTATAATTATGTGCATCTAATGTAATCCCAGCTGGCATGGGTATTTAAATGTATTTTTACATAGTGTTTTATTAAGTATGTTGTATACATGTGCAATTCTATCTTATTATCTGTATTCCATATTTAATTTTAATGTATGTGTTTTTAAAAGATTTTGATGTATTTTGTTTGACCCCTGGGCACCCCTGAAAAACAGTGCTTGCACTGATGGGGTTTCCCCAGGCAAAATAAGAACTAATAAAAAATAAAATAAAATAAGTATTTATTTGTCCTATTGATTTACATCACAAATTGTTGATAATAAATATTATTCTGTATTATTATTATTTTTGATTGCGAAATACAGGTGTATTATGCGAATCACCTCTGGTCCCATTTTTCAGGGTTTTTTTTTTAACAAGCTCAACAAATAAGAATATCGATAGAATTTGGCATAAATTCTTTATGATCATAAATTCATATGATCTTTGAACAAATTTAATTTTCGGATCAAGTTTCAAGGGATCGTTCATTTCCAATCAAAATAATGGTAATCTTACTGATTTGAACGATTCTCACTTAAGGGCTCAGTCACTCACCTCAAAATATTTTCAAAGATCATAGATTCTGCAGAAATTCTATCAATATTCTTCATATTTGTCTAGCTTGTTCGAAAAAATCTGAAGTAGTTTACCTCGAGGACGGTAAAATGTTAAAAATGTAAATATTTAATAATTTGCTATAAAATTTGTATTATATTGCGAATTAAAAAAATCAAAATTATTTGATAACAGAAGGACATTCCTTGTATTCAGAATGCAATGTGGTGTGTATGATGTTATATGAGGTCCCACAAAAATACTGTGCAAAAGTGATATGGGTTACAAAGCCCCTAAATTGGATTAAGGATTTTCAGAATGAGACGAAATTCAACAGCTACAAAGGCTGTAGATGTTCCAGCTGTATAATAGTTGCTTGGAAATAAATCATTGATTCTTATAGAATAAAATTGTTGTCAATGGTTGCTTCTCTAGATTATTCTGTGAGTGAAAACGCGGGGGATATTGCCGAAAAAGGTCAGTGGTTCCAAAATATAATTATATAAGTACCAAAGATCACGCATGACGTCATCATTTGAACACAAATCAATAAAATCTCAGTACTTTGCAAAGTAGGCAGATAATGTTATTCATAATACCCTATGAGAGTTTCTACCATGCACTAAGGCGAAAGACAACACACGGGGCATCCCGCCAAAACTATAACCTGAAGCGTTGGCGTTAAGGGAAGAAAACATACCTTAGAATTCTGTATACTAGCATGTGCCTCTAAGTGAGTGTTTTTTTGATAGCCAGACACCTTCCATAAAAACATTATTGAGCAACTACATTACTGATAAGTGTAAAGACTAATTTATGTAATTTTGTGAAGGGTATCTGCCTTTTGTCTCCTTTAAAAATAAACACTCAAATCGAAGCTTATATGTTCGTAGCTTTAAGTTATACGCTTAACCTTTATTTCTGCATTGAATGCTATAGCTTCAATCAAACCATTGTCCTTGTGTGTATGTAGTATTCATGCATTTTGTATAAATGCTACAGACTTGTCAGTAAAGATCTTTCGATATTGTATAAGTATATAATGCACAGGAGATTCTATTCCATCTAAAAAACAACCTACTTATTGGGCTATTCCAGGTGAAATCCATAAATCCATATGGAAGACCTGGCCTTAATCTCCCACACAGGGGTGTCTATTTCAAATGGGGTCACCCATTTAGGTAAAACCTTTGAAATTGAAACTCAATGTATTAAGATTAAGGTGATGTCTTCTATAAGAGGTGTATGATTTCAACCGGTTTTCTAAATTTCTCTGCATTGTGATATAGTGCTCGTTAGATCTTGCCTATATCTCGCCAGGTTAGTGCAAGACAGCCACATACATTTTGCTATTTGACAGGAGAAGCATTTGGAGTTTTGCTTAGCTGAAAATATTCAAATAACGATAACGATAAGAATTACAGTGAAAAAAAAAAATACAGAGTTATTTTCCCAATTTTCACAAAATGCCCAACTTATGAATATATTCATGGTTGTTAAGTTACCATTACACATTTAGATTTAATTGTAACAATAAACACAGATAAAGCATGTGTAATTTTCTGGACGATTAGCCTGGAATCTATCGACTGTGCATTACATCTGCGGAGCGAAACGCGAGGTCAATTTGTCACCATTTGGAAAGTACAATTAAAGGTTAAAAACCGTCGTGTGAGTGCAAAAATATCGCATGTGGCACTTTTTTGGCGAAAATTTGTTTTTTAGAGATTGTGAAATAGATAGTCAGTACTGATTTTATCGTAGAGCTTCATATCATCATTAATAGATACAACGCATTATACTAGTAACTATAAATTAGTAGATAATTAAATCTGGTCAACCAGAAAAACTCACTTTTGGTCAGATGGAATCACCGACGTTTCGGCCAAAACCTTTGGCCTCGGATGACCCTAAATCATCCACCCAGCTGAAGGCCAAAGGTTTTGGCCGAAACGTCGGTGATTCCATCTGACCAAAAGTGAGTTTTTCTGGTTGACCAGATTTAATTATCTACTAATTGATCAAATCCCAGATGACTGAAAGTATACACAGTGTTACTAGTAACTATACGTTACGATGTCAAGTTTGATATTAAGTGGTAAATTATTAAATTATTATGAAAGCCACAAAAGGTGGCAAACTAGATTTCATCACGTGATGTGAAATGCCATTTTGTTGAATTTGGTATAAATATAATTTTATCTATAAAAATAAAACTTCATTTCGGAACAATTGTAGGGCAATTTTCAAAATCCTAAAATCATTTAGTATACGAAAGCTGTTTAAAGGGCATATTGTTCGGACAACAGTCATATCAAGCTAATATTATGAGGAAAATGTGTAATTTTTAGTGTTAATTAATGAAATCCATACAGTAATTTGTTTACCTTGAGTAAACTTTGCGATAGAACACGTTTGTGTAGCCATTATTCATATAAAGCAATATCTTCAATGACCTTCTCTGCATGCATCAAGAAAAAATTAACAAAAGCGCACATATTTATATATTTATCACGAAAGTGTCTTACTATAATATGTAGCTTCATGATTATTTAAGGATGCCCTAACCAAGTTTACTGTGAGGATTATGTTCTATATCATATCAATCTTGAGCTTTAACTAAACTTCACCATGTTTATCCTAGTATCGTAAAACAAACCCCAGGCTTTTCTTAGTCTTGCAAGTACAATCCTGTGTATGAACAAAGGGCTCTTTTGTTATGTTTCAACATTATTTTAGCACAGAGCACGGAACATGTAAAACATCCTTATCACAACCCTGGCTTTATGTAGCTGGCAGACACGTCTGTTTCTCTCTACCTGCGATTATGAATGTAAACATGTACCTGTTAATGGAGAATGAGTGTAGGTATATAGCTTTCTGATTCATTGTTCCATTGTAAGCTTCCATTTCAAAAATCGAAATGGTAATATTATACATAATTTTTATGTTCATCTTTAAGGTCACTCAACTAAGTAAACCTGCAACACAACACGTAAACCATTGTTTGAATTTCTCAATGGTCGTTCACCTATAAAGAGATCAAGGAATCCAATAAGTTTTACCATATTTTCCTTTTGCTCAAAATTAAATGAATTTGCGGTATACAACTGTCACCCAGGGGTCAAATCGTCTTGGAATTTCTAGATATGAAAAGGACACAAATTAGCAATATTAATCCGAGTCTTGAGGAGTGTCATCGCCGGTGGCGAAATTTTATTTTATTATAGTCTTTACTTCTCTCTCTTTCATTTGACTCGGGGGGTCAGAGGTATACCTTTGTGGCATTTCAAGATATGAAAAGGAGCCACAATATGAATATTGACCAAGGTCTTTTGAGGAGTTTCACCCCCGGTGTGGAAAATATTTTTTATTACATTCTTTACTTTTTGTTTTCTTTTGACACCATTCCGTCTTGCAATTTCGAGATATAAAAGGACCCAATATAGGAATATCGACCCAAGTCTTATGAGGGGTGTCACCCCGATGAAGAAATTACTTTTATTTATTATTATTTCCTGTTTCTCTCTCATTTGACAACATTCTTGCCATTTTGAGATACGAAAAGGACACATATGAATATTGACCCGGGTCTTATGATGAGTGTCACTCCCTGGTGGGGAAATATTTCTATTATATTTTTGTTTTTTTCTCTTTTATTTAACACCAGTCGGTTGGTCATACCTCCTTGGCATTGGAAGATATACCCATTTCAGGTCAGAAAGCTAGTCAGTTAGTAAGTTAGACAGACTAATAGGCTGATACCATTTCATTGTAAAACATGAGCTGGTCAACTCCCAAGGCTTACGTCAGCGCCAGGAGCATAGTCAGTTATCCGTCAGGTGTCACTGGGACCTAAAATCAATCTGTCAGGAAACACTTTATTCCAATTATATTACGTGGGTTTTGAGCAACCTTAAAGGCATGAACACCCTTTGCAAACATTTTATGAAGCTGTTTTACAAACATTGATGTATATGGAATACCATTTGGACACTAAATGTGTGTTTGGAGCACCATTTGATCACTTTTAATTTGTTTAATTTTAACGTTTGTTGATGTTCAAATGCTTTGGAGAGCGTACAATTTCTTTAATACCGTACCATAGCCCAGCCCATCAATCGCCATAATACTGGTATATCGTATTATTGTCAAAATGCTTTACAAAAATGAAATATGAAGATACTATTTCTCATTTCTTATACATGTATGTCACCCATCTTATGTGCATGAATCGACCTTGAATTGTCAACATGAATACATCTCCCCAAAGCATACATCGATGTAAGCTTTAAAACATTCAACAGAGAGAAAGAATAAGTCTTTGAATTTTTCATCTAAAACATACTACTTTACTAGGATCACTGACATACCCTTTTCATACGCATGTTACAAAAAGGCAGCAGTGTCACTATAAATTAACTACACAAAGGTATAAGTGCATTCCACAGAGTAAAATGTATTGGTATAATCTCTTTATACCTTTTGGCTTTGAAGCACAATACCCAAGATATGTATAAAATAATTGAGGAAATACAGAATGACAGTATTTAGTTATTTATTTAGTACTTGTAGAGTTTATTTACATAATCCTCAATACCAAGAATATATTCACCTTAGGACTTTTCATCAGCGAGTTGAATACATTTATACAATATCGTCAACATTGCCCAAGTAAATTTATTTGTGATATAAGTATTTGTTTGTTCTATTGATTTAGTTAATAAAAAGTATCATGTAGCCGCGCAATTTCGGCATTTGGAACGTATTCATAAATTGCTGATAATATATAATATTGTTCTGTATTCTGATTTTTGATTGCGAAGTACCCGGTGTATTAGCCTTTTCGAAACATGGAGTACACAATAGGAGGGCAGTATTCAATATGGGTAAAACTCGCCAAATTCTATTGTGTCCGCTATACATCTAAAAGGCTAATTATGTTGGAGTGTAGCCCACTTTCTTGGACAGGCGGGGCAAAATAAAACATTCTGGGGCAATGATAATTTTCCGGTTGCATCATTTTGACCCGGTATTATCAAATCCAATAAATACTTTTAGCGGTTTTTTAGAGAGACTGTACATATAAAGGTATTCGATCTTCCAAACAGGATTTTATTGGGACAATATGCGCGCGTCCCAGCAAACACAAAACGTTTTGACATCATTCGTAAAAGATTAGAAAAGGTGGTCCGAAAACGTTTAAATGTCGGGTTATATAAAGAGCATATAAAAGGTATAAAATGTAAAAACATTTTTGATAACTTACAAAATATTCTAACATATTGTTATGGAAGTGTTGACAAAACATTTGTCAATGTGAAGTAACAACGAAATAATATTATAAAACATTTTAAAATATTGTTGTAGTGTGTTTTCATAATAAATGTTTTAAAACATTTTCATGACCTTTATATAACCCGACATTTAATGTTATTAAAATGTTTTTACTAAAACAAAAATCAAAAATATAACCTGCTTGCTGGTATCATACGCTATTTTGACCCATGATCGGTTGCAATTTGGTGAGAAATGGACTCCTTTCCTGTGCATTCCCGGTTTTCTCATCATTGGGGGAGGGGGCACTCTGTCTCGCTACTGGTATTATGCTGGCCACATTCTTCAGATTTTGTTTCGAACAAGCTCAACAAACACGAAGAATATAGTTTGGATTTCAGTAGAATTTATGATCTTTGAAGAAAGAAAAGCAAAGGATTCTTAATTTCCATTAACACTAATCTTACTCCCCGAACGTAGATGTTGTGATTTGAGCGATTAGCAATGAGATGAAATTTACCAAGCAGGTTGATTTCAGTGGATCCAAAATGTAATTATACTAGGAGGTTACCCATATTAGGCGGTTCTCGGCTCGGCGTAATTACCTGGCTGATGGTGACTGTATCCACCAAGTTTCATGCCCATCGGGCAGTTTTTACTAATTTGACCCATGGGTGACCTCGGTTGACCCCGAAATGACCTTCCAAAAAATTGACTAAATGTTGACTGTACCCCCAAGTTTCATGCCCATACGACAATTTTGATCTCAGATGACCCCTGGTTGACCCCGGATGACCCCGAAACGACATTCTAAAATTTGGCTCTAAATGTTGACTGTACCCACCAAGTTTCATGCCATACGAGTTTTTGCTAATTTGACCTCAGAAGACACTGGATGATCTCGGGTGACCTTGACCCACTTACCAATAGAAATTTGTTCAGTCTGGGGTCAAGATGTACCCACCCACCAACCCCTAGTCTCTGAGAAAATAGGTGGTGTTAATAAGAGAGACTGGCCATGGCAACCTATGGGGAGTAAGAGAGACAACCCCCTGGGAGAGGGCCCGGGGTCGCATGACTTAACGAACATAAACTACTTCTTGCCAGGACAAAACTACACCCACCCACCGAGTTTGAGCCCCGTACGACCTACGACGGCCTCATATTAGCAGTCACAGACAAACAGACGAACAGATCTACAGAGAATAGCGTATTATTATAAAATGATAAGTACCAAATATCACAAATGACGCCATCATTTGAACACAAATCAGCAAAATCCCAGTACTATGCAAAACAGGCAGATAATATTGTTTAATTATTCATACGCTCGTAATATCCTCATATATATTCTCAGTTATGCGCTAAGCCAAAAAGCAACAAATGGAGCACCCCGCCAAAACTATGCCTGTAGTGTTGGAGTTAAGGGAAGGAAACATGCAGTAGCTTTAGGTTGTAAGCTTAACCTTTAGTTATGCACTGAATTTTTTGCTTCAATCAAATCGTTGTCGTTATGTTCATGTGAGTATTCATGCATTTTGTATAAATGCCACAGATTTGGGTCAATTTGGATCACATGGTGAATCGGTTTAGTGTATTACGTATTCGTGGTTGTGTAACACAGAATAATTGCAGGAAAGATAAGAGCTGAAACAAAGGAGCACAATAAAATTGAAATAAAGTAACTCAAAGTTTTGATACAAGTACAAAGAGAAAATATGAGACAAAACATATTGTTTCAATAAAGATAAAGATTGCCTGAAGAAAGTGTGCTTTCCTGCTTGTTTATCTTTACATAGGCCAGTTTGCCATTTTACAAATTCGACCTACACCAATTCAAACGATAAAACCTTAGCTTTTTGAGGTCGCAGAAGATTCAATGATGTGTCCAAATGTGCAGAATACGTTTCATTTATTAAAAACATAAGTAAAATCACAAAACAATAATCACTGAACATTTGTTTGTATAACTTCAAACATCTTTCCATGATTTGAAAACTTAAGACGTCTCACA